>NC_084746.1:31762775-31772125 GCF_033978785.1 Entelurus aequoreus
AATCTATCAAAATGTTTTAGTACGACTTTGGTAAGCTATGAAGCTGCACCGCTTAAAGGATTGTATTGTGCTTCAACATACAAGTACCGTATTTTCCAAACTATAAGACACACTTAAAATCTTTTTTTTTTCTCAATACTCGACAGTGCGCCTAATGCACCGTTTCTCAAAGTGTGGGGCGCGCCCCACCGGTGGGGAATAGAGACATGACAGGTGGGGCGCGAGGAACGGGAGGAAATTTCACTTTGATTTTTTTTTTTTTTTTTTTATTATATTCTTTGATTTTTTTTTTTACTATGCTTTCATTTTCTATACACACTGGAAATCACTTTGTGATTCTGTCTGTGAAATCCGCTGTATAGATAAATGTTGTTATGTTAGTGTTATAATACAACTAAGAATGACGACAGACACCAACTCTAGTTGACTCTTTACTCGGGAGCCCCTGAACTTCCTGTCCCACTCCCAAATGGGTCCGTGGTACAACACACTCAACAACAACCATTCCTTTACAGAACACCTCCCCCTTAAGTTTGACCTCTTCTTCAAAGCCAATGGTTATCTAAAATTATCTCTTTAAATGCCCCCCTTGACATTACCTAAACATTTGCCGTATGAAATCTTACTTACTTATATCTTTCTGTAAGACACACTTAGTGCATAAACATATATCTTATATAAACTGTATAACCCTGAAAATCAATATTACTTTTTCTTTTCAAACGATCAACTTACTTCCCATAAACTTCAAGCACATGAACAGTATGAATCAGATTACAATCCTCTTTCCTTTCTGTTTTTTTTTTTTTTTTTTTTTTCACACACACACCACATTGTCTCAACAGTCCTAAAGATCCAGACGTCTAGGAGGGCATGAGACTCGGCCTGATGCTGTGATGTACTTGTTAGATGCGTCTGTATCAGTATTTACGTGTCTGTTTGTTTCTGTAGTGGTGCGTGCAGGTGTGCTTGAGTTACCTGGCTCTGGAGTGTGCTCTGTGTAGTCTTGTGTGTCAGGCGTCTGTGTGTTGTGAATTGGGCGCATGTGTGTGCGATTACGCCTAAGTGAGCCCTCTTCAGTGTTGATAATGTAGGATCTCGGTGTAGACGCTTTCTGCACCACTGTCCCGTGTTTGTTTTCTTTCGGCAGCCAAACCTCTTGGCCTGACTGCAGCTGCGGCAGGACCCGGACTCTGTGGCGCTGGTTGTACCGGCGCTGCTGTTTCTCCTTCGCTCGCCTTTCCTCCTTCCGGAACTGCCTAATGCCTGGCCACCGAGGACGAAGTGCAGCGGGAACTTGGGGAATGTCAGAGCGGATCTGTCTCCCCATTAGGAGTTGTGCTGGAGAGTAGCCACTCTCCAGCGGCGTGGCGCGGTATGTCTGCAGCGCCCTGGCCTTGTCGCCGCCTCCTTTCCACAGCCCTTTGACTGTGGCAACAGCCCGCTCCGCCTCGCCGTTGGCCTGTGGGTATCTGGGGCTGCCGGTGACGTGAGCAAATCCATATGCTCTGGCGAAGGTCTGGAACTCTGAACCGCTGTACTGCGGCCCATTGTCGGAGAAGACCGTCTCTGGTGTCCCATGGCGACTGAAGACGTCCTTGAGAGCAGCCACTACTGTCTCCGCAGTAGCTACTTCGAGGTGTGCTACTTCTATGTAGCGTGAAAAATAGTCCACTACTAGCAGGTATGTACTATTTTTCCAAAAGAACAAGTCCGTGCCGACACGTTGCCAGGGTCTCTCCTGCACTGCTGTCGTCAGCAGCGGCTCTCTCTGCTCTGCACGATGCTGTGAACAGGTGTTGCAGTTCTCCACCATCTGTCTGATGTGGCTCGACAGTCCTGGCCACCAGACCGCCTGGCGGGCCCTAGCTCGGCATTTAACGACCCCTTGATGCCCACTGTGTAGCTGCTGTAAGACTTCCCCCCTCAGCTCACCTGGAATGACGATGCGTTGGCCTCGGAGGAGCAGCTGTCCATTCATGGTGAGGTTGCCTTTTTCAGGCCAAAAGAGAGCCAGCTCTTGGGGCAACGCATGTCTCTCAGGCCATTCAGTCTCACAGTATCTGATCAGCTGCGCACAGATTGGGTCGGCTTTCTGCTTTGCTGCGATGTCGTTTAGACGGTGCTCTGTAGCGGGGAAGCTCTGAGTGACGGCGTCCAGGAACACTTTGACCTCGGCCTCTTTCTCCTTTTCCTCCGCCGTGAATGTGTGTTGGATTGGGGCCCTGGATAACGTGTCCGCTGTTATCAAGCTCTTCCCCGGCACGTGCACGATATCGAAACAGAATCTCAGAAGCCTCAGCCTGAACCTCAGCACTCTCGGTGGGAGTTCGTCGAGAGCCTTGGTGCTAAGCAATGGCACTAGGGGCTTGTGGTCTGTCTCCAACCTGAATTTCAGTCCCAGCAGGTAGGAGGACAGACGCTCACACGCCCACGTAGCTGCCAGAGCTTCCTTTTCAATCTGAGCGTAATGTCTTTCGGTGTCTGACATACCTCTTGAGATGAAGATGATTGGTCTCCAGGCTCCGTCTGACTGCTGCTGGGTGAGGACGCCCCCGAGACCAAAGGATGAGGCGTCCGCCGACACGCACGTCTCCGCTGTCGGTGAGTAGGCAGCCAGCACCTGTGTGGAGCTGAGCTCCTGTTTGAGTCTTTTGAAAGCCTCTTCTTGTGGCGCTTCCCAGCACCACTCGTTCTTTCCGCACAGCAGGTCTTTGATTGGGCGTGTGTATGACGCGAGGTGCGGCAGGAACTTGCTGAGGTAGTTGGCCATCCCCATGAGTCTCTTCACCCCCTCGACGTCCGTCGGTGCAGGCATCTCCTGTATGGCTTTGATCTTTTCGATGTCCGGTGTCACACCATCCACGGAGACTCGGTGGCCCAGGAAAGTGATGCTGTTCTTGCTGAACTCACACTTCTCCCCATTCAATGTTAGTCCCTCCTCCTGGAGCTTCTTCAGGACCTGACAGAGTCTCTCGTCGTGCTGGGTCTGGCTGTCCCCGTAAACCAAAATGTCGTCCGCGTGACACACTGCGCCTGCGCAGCTCTCCAGCATCTGCAACATCCGCCGCTGAAAGTGTTCAGGTGCAGAGGAAATCCCGAACGGCAAGCGGTTGAACGCGTACCGTCCGAACGGGGTGATGAATGTCGTCATCAGCTTACTTTCCTCTGCTAGCGGGATTTGCCAGAAGCCGGAGGTGGCGTCCAGCTTTGTGAACGTTTTCGCCCCGGCCAGCATGCCCAGGGTGTGGTCGACAGCGGGGAGGATGTATCTCTCCCTCTGAATCCACCCGTTTAAATGGGTTAGGTTTACGCACAGCCGCATCTTGCCGTTGGGCTTCGGCACTACGACTAAGCCAGCACACCAGGGTGTGGGTTGTGTCACCCTGGAGATGACACCCATGTCGACCATGCGATCCAGTTCCTTCTTGACTTTGTCGCAGAGGGGAAGAGGCACGCGGCGTGGGGAGGACAGAGCGTAGGGGACTGCATCGGGCTCCAGGGCGATGGTGTAGGGCTCCTTTAATTTCCCTAACCCGGTGAACACAGTGGGAAACAGCGCTTTAAAGTCCTTCTGCTGTGTTTCCACTGTATCAACACGCCGCACCAGATCGAGGGCCTTGATCGCTGGGAGGCCTATCAGAGGCTTGGACAGTCCATTGACAACATAAACATCCTGTCTGGTTGTTTTGCCCTTTGCCGTCAGACCCCCTTTAAAACATCCATCAACCTCAAGTCTGTGTTGCCCTGGGCCATACAGCACTTTTCTTGACTGTTGCAGTGCCCCGTGGATTTTTCTGAAGTAGATACTGCTGGGAATCGCGTTGACAGCAGCCCCCGTATCCAGCTTGAACGCCAGCTCTCGTCCGTTCAACTGTAGCATTCCGATCCATTCATCCTCTCCCTCTGAGCTCACTTCGCCCAGGAACGCAAACTCAAACTCCTCCTCCTCACTCTGTATGATGTCGTGCACACTTTTAGCTGACCTGCATATTTTGGCAAAATGTCCTCTTTTGTGGCACTTGTGACACTCGGCATCACGAGCAGGACACTCTTTCCATGGGTGTTTTTTCGTGTTCCCACACTTGCCACACCCTGTTGTCTGCACTCTTTCCATGGGAGTTTTATTGTATTCAACTTTTCGCCCCATTTGGTTCTTTGTTATTGCTTCTACATGACCTGCTGACGGCTCTGCCCCCCTCAGCCCCGGCTGTTGTTTTTTCACTGCTGCACTTTGCTTGATCTGCGTTATGGCTTTTTCTAGGGTGAGTTCTGCATCTAGCTGTAAACGCTCCGACAGCCTCGCATCTAGGATCCCGACAACTAGTCTGTCCCTTATTAACTCGTCCCTCAGAGTACCAAACTCGCAATGTTCAGCTAACGTGTGCACGGCGGTGATAAAGGACTCCACAGTCTCGCCTGGTTGCTGACATCGCCGGTTAAAGCAGGCCCTTTCATAGATCACGTTCCGTTTACTCACGCAGTGTTTTTCGAATGCTGCCGTGACGTCGTTGTAGGACTTCTTTTGTTCCTCCGTTAGCTGCAGCGCCTTCAAAACGTCCTCAGCCTCCTCCCCCGCCGAGTACATAAAAGCATTCACCTGGAATTCCTGAGACTGCTTGTCCAGTCCAGATGCAATTCTATAGCGATTAAATCGCGTACTCCATCTTGGCCATTCCTCTGGTTTCGAAAAGTCAAATTTACTTGGCGGGAAGTATTGAGGCACTTGGGGCCGCGCTGCTAACTGTTGCTGTTGTTCGTCCATTTTTTTTTTTTTTTTTTTTTTTTCTTACGTCGTCTTTTTCTTTTTCGTTGTAATCTTCTCGGTTACACTGCTCGTTACTACCGTACCACTAACGTCACTCAGTTTCTGACACCATGTTATGTTAGTGTTATAATACAACTAAGAATGACGACAGACACCAACTCTAGTTGACTCTTTACTCGGGAGCCCCTGAACTTCCTGTCCCACTCCCAAATGGGTCCGTGGTACAACACACTCAACAACAACCATTCCTTTACAGAACAAATGTAAATTACTTATTTTTCCTGTATGCTTTACATTTCTAGGTAGGAGCGAAAGTTTGACAGACAGCAACAGTAACTAATGGGGGCGGGGCTAAGCGGAAGCTTTGTGAATGGCGAGTCACTGTGCGAGGATTTGCTGTTTTGCAAATACATAAAAAATAGAGCCACTGCTGATGAGCTGTTCAAGATAATGGACAGTTTCCTCAAAGAACACGACCTTAAATGGGAAAACTGTGTGGGCTTTTGCTCTGATGGCGCGCATGGCAAAGTCAAGAAACGGGCTGCAGGCTCTAATAAAAAGGGTTGCGCCAAATGCGCATCGGACACAATGTGTCATTCACCGGGAAGCACTCGCGTCAAGGCAGCTCAGCCCCGAATTCAATGAGGTTTTAACAGTGGCAGTGTCAAGCCTGCAACCCCGATTTGAAAAGCTGTGCAGTACAAAACAGGCTCATTGCAGCCACTAATGCTGGAGTACTGTAAAACTCATGTTCACTTGTCCTGTCCTCCTTTTTTTGGCAAAGATTGCAAAGTGGCACTTTTATTTTCATTTATTATTGAACTTGATGCAAGTTATAACAGTTTTATTTGATTTATTATTGAACTTGATGCAAGTTATAACACTTTTTTTGATTTATTATTGAACTTGATGCAAGTTATAAAACTTTTGTTTTATTTATTATTGAACTTGATGCAAGTTATAACACTTTTATTTGATTTATTATTGAACTTGATGCAAGTTGTAACACTTTTTTTGATTTATTATTGAACTTGATGCAAGTTATAACACTTTTGTTTTATTTATTATTGAACTTGATGCAAGTTATAACACTTTTGTTTTATTTATTATTAAACTTGATGCAAGTTATTTGATTTATTATTGAACTTGATGCAAGTTATAACACTTTTATTTGATTTATTATTGAACTTGATGCAAGTTATAACACTTTTTTTGATTTATTATTGAACTTGACGCAAGTTATAACACTTTTTTTGATTTATTATTGAACTTGATGCAAGTTATAACACTTTTGCTTTATTTATTATTGAATTGATGCAAGTTATTTTATTTGATATTGAACTTAATGCAAGTTATACCACAGCTGCACAGTTATTTTATTTATTATTGAACTTGATTTTATTTTATGTTATTGAGTTTGAATGTATAAAACTTGATGTTACTTGATGTTCGATAAATTTGAAAATGTTAAGCTTGGCATTAGCATTCTGTTGGGGCGATGGGGGCAGGTGGGGCTTGAAAACTCCCCCTTGTCCAAAGTGGGGGATGACAAAAAAAGTTTGAGAACCACTGGCCTAATGTAAGGAATAAGTTTGGTTGAGCTTACCGACTTCGAAGCTATTTCATTTGGTACATGGTGTAATTACAAATGTGACTAGTAGATGGCAGTCACACATAAGAGATAAATGAAGAATGCAATATGACTCAAGTAAACAACACCAACATTTTATATGTTCCATTGAAAATATAGAACATTACACACGGCGCTCAAAAATCTATCAACATGTTTTAGTACGACTTTGTTAAGCTATGAAGCCGCACCGCTTGATGGATTGTACTGTGCTTCAACATACAAGTATTATTATGGTGTGTGTATAAGGTAAGACATATCTGGTGTTTTGTTTCGCAATATTATGCAAAAGCAACTTTTCTTACCTTCTGGTACCTGCTGAGCTGTATTTAGGATCTGCATAAATCCTGAAAAATTGCGCACCTCCGCCGTGGTTGATTAGCTTCTTCTTTTTCACTGTCTTCTTGTTATGGGACATTCATCCTCCGATGTTTTCATTTCAAATATAAAGTGGTGTAAACTTCTAACTTATATCTGTCAGTAAAGTCACCATGAAAGCACTAAAACATACCGGTGTAGTGAGTTTATATTATTCACCCAAGGAACTTTAGTTATTAGAGAGTTCTGGTCAGACTGTTATTGTTATGCTTAGCATTCATGACTGCCTGCTGTTGCACTGATCAGCCTAGTGGTGGCTCACATCCATCACACACAGAGCTATTTGTATTTTTGGGCAGAATTATTATAGTGTTCCCAATGTTAAAAAGATGAAGCCATTGTTTGCAAATTTGGTAAATATATAACCAGAAAATGTTTATTTTGTTGTTTTCTTACTGTACCAACAATGAACCGAACCGTGACCTCTAAACCAAGGTACGTACCGAACCGATATTTTTGTTTACCGATACACCCTTACATAATACACATAACATATTCTGCTCACTAAATTTTGTAGACATTATAAAAAAACATCCATGCACCATAAACACCCATTTAAATCCATTACAATTCATGATGGGAAAATGCAAAACACTCTCCACGTGTATTCATGTTTGGTGCATTTTAGCTGCTTGATATTTCTGATTGTTTGCAAAACCTTAAGGAGGTCGTCATGGAAGTAAACAAGGTAGAAGTCGAACTTCTAGTCAAAGACAAAAGAACGCGTCTTTGCAAGCAGCAATCAATAGATCATTAAGACATATAATGATAATGTAGTGATTGGGGAAAACTCCATATAAATTACTGTCCTGCTTACAAAATTACTCAAGTAAAAGTAAAAAGTATATCTCATTAAAACTACTCTGACACGTACAATTTATCCAAAAAGTGACTGAAGTAAATGTAGCGTGTTAATACCTACCTCTGCGTATAGTAAACCAGTGGTTCCCAAACTTTATTTGTGCTGTCTGCTTTTGGCACATAAAAATGGCTTTGGGTAAAAAAAAAAAAAAATCCCTGCCAGCGATGGCAAATGGCCCCTGCACCTCATTTTGGATACATCTGGTTTTACAGAGTTACAGGGTTTAGATTGTGTGACTTGACATCAACTCTTAGCAACCACAACTTTGTACACGACAGCTGAGAAGTTTTATTTTGTACAAAACACTTGCACGTGTGTGTGTGTGTGTGTTGTGTCATTTCTAATTGCTGCTTTAATGTCTTCGGCTCTATGCTAAATACCTTAAGGTACAATTGACTGATTAATGAAGTGCATTAAACAAAATAATAATAATAAAAAATATATATTAGGGCTGTCAATGTTAAAGCGTTAACGCATGTGATTAATATTAAAAAAAATATTGCGTTACCATAAATCAGGGGTCTGCAACCGCCGGCTCTGGAGCCGCATGCAGCTCTTTCATGCCGACGCCGTGGCTCCCTTTGGCTTTGAAACACAATATCAACAAATAATGGCTACTTAATTTATTTTATTTTATTTAGTTAGTTTATTTTATTTCAACAGTTGTTGTTTTGGAGAGTTCCGGGATCTTGTCATATGAAATTAAAACATTTTAGTTAGAGATGTCCGATAATATCGGACTGCCGATAATGTCGGCCGATAAATGCTATAAAATGTAATATCAGAAATTATCGGTATGGGTTTCAAAAAGTAAAATTTATGACTTTTTAAAACGCCGCTGTACAGAGTGGTACACGGACGTAGGGAGAAGTACAGAGCGCCAATAATCCTTAAAGGCATTGCCTTTGCGTGCCCGCCCAATCACATAATATCTACGGCTTTTCACACACACAAGTGAATGCCATGCATAATTGGTCAACAGCCATACAGGTCACACTGAGGGTGACCGCATAAACAACTTAAACACTGTTACAAATATGCGCCGCACTGGGAACCCACACCAAACAAGAATGACAAACACATTTCGGGAGAACATCCGCACCGTAACACAACATAAACACAACAGAACAAATACCCAGAACCCCTTGCAGCACTAACTCTTCCGGGACGCTACAATATACACCCCCCGCTACCCTCTACCCCCCCACCTCAACCCCGCCCACCTCAACCTCCTCATGCTCTCTCAGGGAGAGCATGTCCCAAATTCCAAGCTGCTGTTTTGAGGCATGTTAAAAAATAATGCACTTTGTGACTTCAAAAATAAATATGGCAGTGCCATGTTGGCATTTTTTTTCCATAATTTGAGTTGATTTATTTTGGAAAACCTTGTTACAGTGTTTAATGCAACCAGCGGGGCATCACAACAAAATTAGGCATAATAATGTGTTAATTCCACGACTGTATATATCGGTATCGGTTGATATCGGAATCGGTAATTAAGAGTTGGACAATATCGGAATATCGGATATCGGCAAAAAAGCCATTATTGAACATCTCTAATTTTAGTATATTGTCGATCGAAATGTACGTCACAGCCCCTATGCGTCATCTCTTGCTTCCAATCAATTGTATTGTTTTTACAGGTCAACCCCTGGTAAGCAAGCAAATGACGGATCAAAAAAAAAGCAACATTTCTGATGAAAATAGAACAT
>NC_084746.1:31782145-31827145 GCF_033978785.1 Entelurus aequoreus
GTTTTACATATTGTAGATTAGTCAACAATAATGTCAGCATGTGCCAGAGATTTCTGTAAGTCTTTAGCTGACACTCTAGGATTCTTCATCCCCTCACTGATCTGTGCTGTCAGTCATCTTTCCAGGTGGACCACGCCTAGAGGGAGTAGCCACAGTGCTGAACTTTCTCTATTTGTAGACAGTCAGTCTTACCGTGGACACATGGACATCAAAATTTTTGTAACCCTTTCAAGCTTTATGCAAATTAACAATTCTTGATCGTAGATCTTCTGTAAGATCTTTTGTCCGAGGCATGGTTCATCAGGCAATGCTTCTTGAGAACAGCACACTTATCACGTGTGTTTTTTATAGGACAGGGCAGCTTTAACCAACACATGAGCTCGTCACATTGATTGGACTCCATGTTGTCTGAGTCCTGGCTCCAATCAGGTCTTGGAGAAGTCATTAGCCTCTGGGTTCATACTTTTTCCACCCTACACTGTTGTGTACAATAAAAATATGAAAAACTTAAATTCGTTGGGCAGTATTAGATTAAGCAGACTGTGTTTGTCTATTGTTGTGGCTTCGATGAAGATAAACACATTTAATGACCAATTTATGCAGAAATCCAAGTAATCTCAAAGGGTTCACATACTTTCTTTTGCAACTATATAAATTAAAGATGAATCAATAATCAAATTTTAATCGAATCGTAATTGTAATCGAATCGTGCAGTACTCAAAAGATTCCCACCTCTAACTTCAACTGACACAAAACGCTACTTTTACGAGGGGTCCATTTTCAGGGCATTCAGTTTACAGGCAAAGAAGCGCTGGTGGACAATGTGCTGTGTGATAAAGCTGCACATGTTGGAGTGGCCTTATATAGTGGCCATCTTAAGACACAGCTGTGTGATATTTATGCTGTCTGAGATTATCTCAGCGAAGAAGTTCTCACTAACACAGATTTAGACATGTTAGTCAACAATTGTTGAGGGAAATACAGTATTTTCCAGACCATAGGGCGCACCAGATTATAAGGCGCACTGCCGATGAGGTCTATTTTCGATTTTTTGAATATTTATATTGCGAAACAAAACGCCAGATAATATGTCTTACCTTACACACACACACACCATAATAATACTTGTATGTTTAATGCGACGACAATCCATCAAGCGGTGCGGCTTCACAGCTTACCACAGTCGTACTAAAACATTTTAATAGATTTTTGAGCGCCTTGTGTAATGTTCTATATTTTCAATGGAACATATACAATGTTGGTGCTGTTTACTCGAGTCATATTGCCATCATATTGCAGTCTGTACATATCTCTTATGTGTGACTTCCATCTACTGGTCACAGTTATAATTACACCATGTACCAAATAAAATTGCTTCGAGGTCGGTAAGCAAAACCAGAATTATTCCGTACATTAGACGCACTGTCGAGTTTTGAGAAAAAAAAAGATTTTTAGTGCGCCTTATAGTCTGGAAAATACGGTATGCCTTTTGTAAACATAAAAACATTTTAGATATTCAGTTCAGGAAAAGTGAGAGTATCGATGTTGCGTTTATACTTTTGTGAAGTGTATGATGGTACAGCATCCATCCATCTTTTATACTACCTGTCCCCCTTAGTGTCACAGGTGCACTGGAGCCTATGAGTGTTTAATAGTAGTTCCCTAATTATGTAATTTAGTGTTGTGCACAACTTTTGGCACTGTTTGACAATGTGGAATGTGTGTTGGTACACAGAAGCAATGAGTTTACAGCTGTTTGTTTCAAGTGAAAAGCAGTAGTACCTATTAAACCTGCTGGTTTCTTCAAACATTGTTTACTGTTTCTTTGCAGGACTTTGCAGCATTTACTTCTCCCCAAGTGGAAACGAGTTGCTCAACTAAAAGCTCAAAGACGGTAAAGACTTTTTGCATTTCTACACCTTCCTGAACTTCCATCACCAGGTCATTTGTCAGTGATAAATGCATGAAGCTAAATGACACAGTTCAGCCAAGTTTTACAGAAACTAGCTATTTATGAAGGTTAAAAAAGGGTCACCATTTTCCCCATATATGAAATATAGAAAGTAAAATCTGTTTCATTATCAAACTGTCATAAAAATGTTTAAGTGTCTTGGCCCTCTTTTTAGTCACATTATTTGACTGCCATGTAAGTATAAACATGTGGTAACTGTTGTATATTTACTTGTGTGCGTGTGTGTGTGGCAGCAGTGGTGTGCCAAGAGAGATCGCTCAAAAAAGTGGGAGAAAGAGAGCAAAGGGCCCAAAGAAAAGAAAAGCTGTCAAAGATTTTGCAATCATTTAAAGATGAAAAAGACATACCTTGTGGTGAAATGTTTGATCTGTCAAATGAAGCTGGCATTTCACAATAGCACTACGTTGATATTGCAGCACATTACCAGAAAGTACCCTTCATACTTAAAGCTGAGTGTCATGCAGGGGGGTAATGGGTACCATTTTTATAGTCTTTGGTATGACTCGGCCGGGGTTTGAACTCACGACCTACTGATCTCAGGGCGGACACTCTAACCACAATGCTACTGAAGAGAAGCAAACAAGCAGAAATATTGTTAATGTATATTTTGGCAGCTAACACTGTCTTATATGTTCGACTTACTGTACATAACAATTAACAAATGATTTATTAAAAAACAAATGATTTATTCGAACACATATAAGGACATGTTAGCAGCTACATACAGTTAGTATTTTAGTGCTAACAAGTTGTTTTTATAAAAATCAAACCCTGCTCTTTCAATTAATACCTTTTTAAAATATATATGTGTTACATATATTAATACATTGTCACTTAATTATCATACTTTTAGATAGTATTTTTGTTTAGTTAGGTTATTTATTCCCTGGTTTTAGGCTACGCAATGTTTTTTTTTAAACTTATTTCTTAATACAAGTAATATATAGTAGTGCACTTTCAATGATATGTGCATTTATAAGAAGTAATAAGGTTCACCAGAAAATTATGTTTTATTTCAACTGTTTTCCCTAAAATACAATATTGAGGTTATAAAGTGTGTTTTATTCGATTACTCTCTTAATCATTACTTGATTACTGAAATAATCAATAGCTGCAGCTCAACTTTGACGTACTCATTACAAAGACATAAGTGTCTCAACATTGTGAATTACTTTTTTTTTTCTCACATTCCTAAACAACATACAATTGGAAAAATAAGTGAACTGCTGTATAATAAGGTAGAGTAAAACCAGGCTCAAATAAAATGACCCTTTCTTTGACAACATGTGATATACACAGTCCACTGCAAAAATAGAAAGCTGAAGTTGGAATACTTTGTTTGGCCCTATTTCTAACTTTCTTCAACACGCATGCATACAGATAAGTTAACCGCTGTATAGTAAGACTAAATAGAAGTAATATACAGTACAATTACATACCCTTCCATGTGGAACAGAAAACAAAGGCGACTTTTTAAACAAGTAAAATTAAATTCATACAGTAGACTCAAACAACAAATATTTGATTCAACCATACAGTATTTTTGATGACATTTGGCGGACATGAATGCAAATGTGCAGAGGGATGGGTTCTGTGTGTGCCTTGGTGACAAGTCTCTTCACATTAACCAGGTAACATTCCGTTCTCCTCTTATTCACTATTGTTGACATTTTCTTGCTCGAGCCATATTGCAGCCAGCAGCCTATTATCATCATCACACTTTCTCTCTTAGCTATTATCAATTTTTACCTTCTATGTTACCTTCACAAAGAACACATTTTTGTACCTTTTTTTTTTTGGTGACATATTTTTCACAGACACTTTTGAATCAACACAAAATTTTTACGTCTTTATTAGCATGAGAAGTGTCCACTCTAATAGCCATTTGTTTGCTTTATAAAAAGGACTTTTCTTTTATTTCCCATCTCATGCTAGTCTGCATTTTTGTGCCTTTGTCTCTCCCGAGGCCTTCTTCAGACCCACAGTAACCAAATACCATGCGTGCATAGCAAGCCTACATACAGATAATTGTAAAACAACACAGCCTACTTCCTACTATCTACCTTAGTTGTTGTCAGTCTGTACAATCCTCCTTGACCTCATTCATCAGCAGGTGGCTTTATCGCTGAAATATTTGCACGTTTCTCCTGTCTGTATTTTTTAAAACATATCCTGTTTGTATTTCTTGCAAGTCTTGCCCAATGGCCCTGAGTGAGTGCTCTAAGGGTGTGTGCCTTCTTTGGCTAAGATTTGTTAAATGATTGGTTTAAAAAAGGGAAATAAATGTGTGAGCGGAGACTGTGGAGCAGCTTTAAGCAAATAGTGTTCTGGTGGGAAGACTAGACAAAACATTATCTGTTTACATTTTGTGTGCTTGTGATTATTACTGTATTTCTTTAAACGGTGGAGACTCAACTGCAGATAATAGGCATCTTGTCGAGATGAGGCGATTGTATGGAGGTTAATTTGTGCCTTAATCACAAAATATTTTTTTGACACCGAATTTATGTAACTGAATTTTTTGCGTTTGAATTTTGTGAACGGAGTTTGTTTTTACATCAAATTATGCTGACAATTTCATTTACTAAAATCAGTGTTTTAAAGTTTCAGTGTTATAAAATTCAGTGTAAAAAAAATCCAGTGCTGAAAAATTCAGTGTAAAAAAAAATCCAGTGCTGAAAAATTCAGTGTAAAAACATTCAGTGTCGAAAAATTTGCTGCTTCAAAAAGCAAGACTTACTTCTGGTAAATTTAAGACTGAAGCAATCAGTCTCAGAACCAGCCAATGAGGGGTCAAGTTTGAAGTTACGTGACACTGGTCTTGCAAAACTGCATAAAAAAGCAGTTAATTTTCTACCTGGACATTATACAACATAATTAACATTTCAATGCGGCCCGCTGGATATTTTCCAACTATAGAAATTATTCCAATGGTTAGAATCTGCACCTTTGAGTGACATACACAGCTCTGCTTAATGCAGACGAAGCATGAACAGAGTGGGGCAGAGTGGGCGGGGCCTGTTTACGGCGCAGCGAGTGTCAGACGGATGCAGAGTTCTACAGCAAAGTTCTGCAGAACAATGATATTATATCAAATATGTGGATGTTTTACCCTTTGCATTTATGTTGCATTTTTGTTGCACTTGCTCAATTATAAAAGATGCCAATCAAGGAGGTTGTCTGCAATAGAGGAGCAACGTTCATATATTCTCAATATTCAGTGTTTTATTGTTGATAGTGAGTACCGTATTTTTCGGAGTATAAGTCGCACCGGCCGAAAATGCATAATAAAGAAGGAAAAAAACATATATAAGTCGCACTGGAGTATAAGTCGCATTTTTTGGGGAAATTTATTTGATAAAACCCAACACCAAGAATAGACATTTGAAAGGCAATTTAAAATAAATAAAGAATAGTGAACAACAGGCTGAATAAGTGTACGTTATACGACGCATAAATAACCAACTGAGAACGTGCCTGGTATGTTAACGTAACATATTATGGTAAGAGTCATTCAAATAACTATAACATATAGAACATGCTATATGTTTACCAAACAATCTGTCACTCCTAATCGCTAAATCCCATGAAATCTTATACATCTAGTCTCTTACGTGAATGAGCTAAATAATATTATTTGATATTTTACGGTAGTGTGTTTATAATTTCACACATAAGTCGCTCCTGAGTATAAGTCGCACCCCCGGCCAAACTATGAAAAAAAACTGCGACTTATAGTCCAAAAAATACGGTATTGTAAATCCCGCTTTATTTTCATGTAGATTCTGAGTGTCTTTTTCAGTTAAAAACTAAATAGACCATCTCAAAAACAGAATAAACTTTTTTTTTTTTACTGAATTATATGACAATCGGAATGTACATAAAATATAGAATGTGGCACTATTAACTATAAACAATAAAACACTGAATATTGAGAATATATGAGCATTGCTCCTTTACTGCAGACCACCTCCTTGATCGACATATTTAATATTCAAGCAAGAGCAACAAATATGCAACAAACACGGCGAAAAATAAAGGCAAAATTACAAAAAACATCCACTTATTGGATATAATATCACTGTTCTGCAGAACAGTGATATTATATCGAGGTCTCAGGCTTGTCGCTGCCCCGCCCACTCTGCCCCGTCCCTCATTTGCATGAAGCAGAGCTTCCTAAGGTTACTGTAGTGTTTGGTTAATCTATTAATAATCAAACTTTGTCTTGTAAACAACGAGCTTACCCTAAAAAAATCATCAAGTATTCATTATCCAGCACCATCTGCTGGTCATATTGTGTATCGCAGTCAGTTTAACTGCCTATCATGACTCGTACGACACTCAAAAGTGCAGATTGTAAACCATTGGAATCATTTTTAAAGTTTGAAAACATCCAGCGGGCTGCATTGAAATGTTAATTATGTAGTATTATGCCCAGGTAGCACAGTTAACTGCTTTTTTAAATGCTGTTTCGCAAGATCCTTGTCACGTGACTTCAAACTTGACACCTCATCGGCTGGTTCTGAGACAGGATCGATTGCTTCAGCCTTATTTTACCGGCAGTGAGTCCTGCTTTTTGAAGCAACTAATTTTTCAACTCGGAATTTTTTTACACTGAATTTTAAAACACAGATTTTTTTTCTATGGAATTTTCAGCATAATTTGATGTGAAAAAGAAAAATCCGTTCACAAAATTCAAATGCAAAAAATTAAGTTCCATAAATTCAGAGTTAAAAAAAATTAAAAAAAGCTTTCGTAATAGAGACACAAATTAACATCCATACAATTGAGACATGCCATCATTGAAATGTCTACACTTGTCAAGGCCACACAAATGGTTAAAAGATTTGCTGTTGTGGTGCAGAGAGGAGGCTAATCTGTGCGTCTGCTATGCTTTGATATCAGCGCAGCATTTGTCATTCAGTCGGCATGTAATACCACAGAAAGACTTAGTCAAAGATGCTGTCACTGTTTATTTCAATCAGGGATGAATTGATTGTCAGGTCCAGTGTGAGGGTGTTGAGTAGGGGCCACAATTTGAGGAAATACGGTATCCTGTACATGTTATTTTACCTTTGCCTCCTCATGTCACGCCATCAGTTGAAAAAAAAATGTGTAGCCAGGGTTGTACATTTGAACAATTGCAAATGGAAAAAATAAACACCTGTCCTGTAGGTGCCAGCTTTACAAACTATTTTTTTAAATGTCGTGGACCACATTTTATTGATCAAATCAGCAACAAAAAAACCTAAGTATATGCAAAATATATATATTTTTAAATGTACAACAAGTAGTGGTTAGAGTATCCGCCCTGAGATCGGTAGGTTGGAGTTCAAATCCCAGCCGAGTCATACCAAAGACTATAAAAATGGGACCCATTACCTCCCTGCTTGGCACTCCGCATCAAGGGTTGGAATTGGGGGTTAAATCACCAAAATGATTTCCGGGCGCGGCGCCGCTGCTCCCCACTGCTCCCCACTGCTCCCCACTGCTCCCCAAGGGGATGGGTCAAATGCAGAGGACAAATTTCACCACACCTAGTGTGTGTGTGACAATCATTGGTACTTTAACTTTAACTTTAACTTAAAATATATAAACTCCTACTTTACACTCCAAAATGGACAATGCTTTTAGAAAAGTGACACAATGATTCATGTGCGCTTGGCTAATTACTTTCTGGTCGTTACCTCACACGTCTAAGTGACGAACACACACATCAACTTCAATGACAGTTGTGTGGAATTTAACAGCATACGGGCATAATGATACTTCAACTCGCAGTGTTTTCCACAGACCCGCAATCCATTTGTGGTGGCGGGGGTGTGGCGTGGACGTAGTCAGGAAGGTGTCAAAATTATGTCATCGTATAATTTGCATAATGGGCTCTGGCACATGTATTTTTTTAAAGCTAAAAAAACAAAAAACATTTAAAGACAAATTTGTTATTAGTATTGACATTTATTTTATTTGTATTATTTATTTGTTTGTTTTGTCCTGTCCAGTCACTCAGGCAAATCCTATTGTGCAACCATTCAAATAAAGATTTTCTCTTATGCCGCTAGCTTAATGCTAACATACAATGGACAATCCCATTGACAGGATAACAAAAATTAGCATGGCGGTAATTTTAACTTGTGCAAATAAAAAAATAAAAAAGATTTTAACCAAAAAAATATTGACTCAAAACGGCAAATACATATCTAATTACAAGCATATAGTCACCAAACTCGGTGGAATTGAATATTGATCGTTAACTGTACAATTACTAGGCCTGTGTGGCTGCCTGTTGCTGTGGAACCAGCTGGCTAATATTAATAACGTAGTCAATGTTTTGTGGAACATCATTGCCAGGAGATGGCAGCACATATATCCTGGACAATCATAATATGAGCGTATGGGAACCACTGGCTCACATTGCATGTCAGACACAAAAAGGAGAAGTTCCATTGAGAGTGCAATCCTCTTCTGGTGTTATGCCATGCATGTCCTTTTGTCATTAACATGAACCCTCTAGTGCAGTAAAATAAAACTGCATCCTTCCTCCATCGTCTCACAGGGAGAGCGTTGCACACGTTCTGCCAGCCCTGCCAGGGGAGAGCCTGCTGTGAGGAGCGCGCTGCCATGTCCGCAGTCGGCGCCAGTGCAGTCCAAGTCCACCTCGGGTTCACCCAAAACCATCTTCCCGTATCCCTGTTATCAGGAATCCCCACCCAAATCCCCCCGCCGCCTCAGCTTCAGTGGCATCTTCCGCTCCTCATCCAACACCAGCCCTGCAAGCATCAAAATATTTACCAGAGCCCGCAGAGGTAAGGAAAAATATTAACTTTTGCAATATTTAACCCCCTCTATGAGCATTTACTATCAGTATTTCAATTACACACAGTAAGGTAAACACAGTTGTTTCTGTGACGCTTTCCAAGCAAATTATTCACCATCAGGAAACCATTATTAATGTTTTACAAAATTGTGAAAGTGTAAAAAGAAGTATATTGCCTATGTAATGTAAAACCTTAAAACAGGGATGCCCAAACTTTTTCCACTGAGGGTCGCATATTGAAAAATCAAATGATGTGGTGGCCATTTTGATATAATTCATTTTCAAGGCCGGTAAAATACTTACATAAAAAAACAGAACATTTTTTTCAAAGAAAAAAACACCTGCATCCGAGCTTTGTGTAATTAGTAGGGGTGCATGATGAATATGAGACAGATAATTATCGGGTTTATGTAAGTAATTATGAAGTCTTACCGATAAATCTAATCACATTGGAAATTTGCTACGCTAAGTAATTAGAAAAAAAAGTGCTCCAATGGAACAAGATTTCTTGTATGATGCTCTAGGTGATTTTATCAAGCGCTCCTTTTCTCCTACTTGTGTCGTAAACTTCCCCTGAGCTCATTGTAAACAAATCGGGACTTCTTCACGGTTTCAGAGGAAGAAATTTTCCGTGCTACAATGGAAAAAGGTTGTCCCGATACCAATATTTTGGTACCCGTACCAAAATGTAATTCGTAACTTTTCACAAAAAAAGGGACCACAAACAAAATGTCATTATTGGCTTTATTTTAACAAAAAATCGTATGATATATTTAACATGTATTTCTTACTGCAATCAAAGAACAATTTTGGCATTAGATAAAATAGTGAACACACTGGACAACTTGGAAGTAAGCAAACAACGGCTCCTAATTGGATGCTGACGTATACAGTAACATTGTGTCATTTGTCATTCTATTTTGTTTGTCAAAATTATGAGGGACAAGCTATAGAAAAAGATCTCCTTGTTCATTTACTGTTTATATATATATATATATATATGTATGTATGTATGTATGTATGTATGTATGTATATATATATATATATATATCTATATATATATATATAAATATAAATATATATATATATATATATATATATATATATATATATATATATATATATATATATATATATATATATATATATATATATATATATATATATATATATCAGTGGCGTGCCGTCACTAGAGGCAGGGGAGGCACGGCCTCACCTGCCATCATCATGGAAAGAAAAAAAAAAGTAAAAAGAAAACAAATTAATTGAATTGTTATATGTATCCAGTGATTATACTAAAGTTATTTTCCATTTAACTTCACCAGTTTTAGATTATTTTTATTTTTATTTTCACATTTGCCGTTCAAATACTGAGAAGAGACGGTGCGGTGATCAGCAGCCAGTTGAGGCACGTCACTGATTTGTGCCTCAACATGGATTGTGTGCAATGACTCGGCTAACTGCTGGCCTGCTGTGCAGTGAGACCGTATTGCTATATGAATTATATTATACATTTCCATAGTTTAGTTAGCTGAGGTATATAATGTACAGTGTATTTTGTCAACAACTGTATGTGTGTAACGTATTTCTTGTGCTGAGCGATCATAAAACTGGAGGCTCGTCTCATAACCCCGCCTCCTGGTGCCAAGCACCTCCGCCGCAGAATGCACCCCCGACGGGAGCGCCGCGGCCACACCAACCAAAGCCCACACCCAAACCCTCCACGTGCAAGACCGAATCCACCCAAAAAAAGTCACTTAACAAGAAGCCAAAAAGTGCAAAAACAACAATGCTCGCGCGGCGCGCCGGAGGAGCCGTGAACAGGGACACAACATTAGGTACACCTGCAGACGGCAGCGCGGATTTCATATTTCATTCATTCACAACTCTTCCAACATGAACACCACTGCTCCCGCACTTATAAGTAAAGGTAATAACCATATTAACATTTTTTTTTATTAAATGTGCTTTTTTGTGTGCATGCTACAGTTTGTAAGTGTAAAGTTAAGTTAAAGTACCAATGATTGTCACACACACACACTAGGTGTGGGGAAATGTGTCCTCTGCATTTGACCCATCCCTTGATCACCCCCTGGGAGGTGAGGGGAGCAGTGGGCAGCAGCGGCGCCGTGCCTGGGAATAATTTTTGGTGATTTAACCCCCAATTCCAACCCTTGATGCTGAGTGCCAAGCAGGGAAGAATGCTGGTATGAGCTTTTAAACACAATCCGTTAACTGCTGCCAATCACATGGTGAATAAGATACTATTTAGGGTTCATATGTTTGTAAATCTGACTGTGATGAAGTCAGTGCCTCACCAGACATGAACCTCACCGCACGCCACTGATATATACCTGTGTATATATATATATATATATATATATGTGTACAAACCCCGTTTCCATATGAGTTGGAAAATTGTGTTAGATGTAAATATAAACGGAATACAATGATTTGCAAATCCTTTTCAACCCATATTCAGTTGAATATGCTACAAAGACAACATATTGATGTTCAAACTGATAAACATTTGTATTTTTTGCAAATAATCATTAACTTTAGAATTTGATGCCAGCAACACGTGACAAAGAAGTTGGGAAAGGTGGCAATAAATACTGATAAAGTTGAGGAATGCTCATCAAACACTTATTTGGAACATCCCACAGGTGAACAGGCAAATTGGGAACAGGTGGGTGCCATGATTGGGTATAAAAGTAGATTCCATGAAATGGTCAGTCATTCACAAACAAGGATGGGGCGAGGGTCACCACTTTGTCAACAAATGCGTAATTTTTGAACAGTTTAAGAAAAACCTTTCTCAACCAGCTATTGCAAGGAATTTAGGGATTTCACCATCTACGGTCCGTAATATCATCAAAGGGTTCAGAGAATCTGGAGAAATCACTGCACGTAAGCAGCTAAGCCCGTGACCTTCGATCCCTCTGGCTGTACTGCATCAACAAGCGACATCAGTGTGTAAAGGATATCACCACATGGGCTCAGGAACCCTTCAGAAACCCACTGTCAGTAACTACAGTTGGTCGCTACATCTGTAAGTGCAAGTTAAAACTCTCCTATGCAAGGCGAAAACCGTTTATCAACAACACCCAGAAACGCAGTCGGCTTCGCTGGGCCTGAGCTCATCTAAGATGGACTGATACAAAGTGGAAAAGTGTTCTGTGGTCTGACGAGTCCACATTTCAAATTGTTTTTGGAAACTGTGGACGTCGTGTCCTCCGGACCAAAGAGGAAAAGAACCATCCGGATTGTTATAGGCTCAAAGTTGAAAAGCCAGCATCTGTGATGGTATGGGGGTGTATTAGTGCCCAAGACATGGGTAACTTACACATCTGTGAAGGCGCCATTAATGCTGAAAGGTACATACAGGTTTTGGAGCAACATATGTTGCCATCCAAGCAACGTTACCATGGACGCCCCTGCTTATTTCAGCAAGACAATGCCAAGCCACGTGTTACATCAACGTGGCTTCATAGTAAATGAGTGCAGGTACTAGACTGGCCTGCCTGTAGTCCAGACCTGTCTCCCATTGAAAATGTGTGGTGCATTATGAAGCCTAAAATACCACAACGGAGACACCCAGGTTGTTGAACAACTTAAGCTGTACATCAAGCAAGAATGGGAAAGAATTCCACCTGAAAAGCTTAAAAAATGTGTCTCCTCAGTTCCCAAATGTTTACTGAGTGTTGTTAAAAGGAAAGGCCATGTAACACAGTGGTGAACATGCCCTTTCCCAACTACTTTGGCACGTGTTGCAGCCATGAAATTGTAAGTTAATTATTATTTGCAAAAAAAAAATAAAGTTTATGAGTGTGAACATCAAATATCTTATCTTTGTAGTGCATTCAATTGAATATGGGTTGAAAAGGATTTGCAAATCATTGTATTCCGTTTATATTAACATCTAACACAATTTCCCAACTCATATGGAAACGGGGTTTGTATATATATGTATGTATGTATGTATATATGTATATATATCCCGCGACCCAGAAGGGAATAAGCGGTAGAAAATGGATGGATGGATATGTATATATATATACATAAGTGCACATATGGACACCCTTATGGATATGTATATATATATACATAAGTGCACATATGGACACCCTTATGTTTGAACATTGTGTTTGTTACAGACAATCCGTGACGAGCACAAAAGTCCAATAACAAAGCACCACTTGGGTTCAGATCCGGGCGGCCATTCTTCCCAATCACACCTCTCCAGGTTTCACTGTCGTTGCCAACATGAGCGTTGAAGTCCCCCAGCAGAACAAGGGAATCACTCGAGGGAGCACTCTCCAGTACTCCCTCAAGGGAATCAAAAAAGAGCGGGTACTCTGAGCTGCTGTTTGGTGCGTAAGCACAAACAACAGTCAGGACCCGTCCCCCAACCTGAAGGCGGAGGGAAGCTACCCTCTCGTCTACTGGGTTAAAGTCCAACGTGCAGGCTCTGAGCCGGGGGGCAACAAGAATTGCCACACCAGCCCGTTGCCTCTCATTGCTTGCTACGCCAGTGTATACATGTGTGTATGTGTATACATATACATGTATGTGTGTGTATACATATATACTATGTATGTGTGTGTATACATATATACTATGTATGTGTGTGTATACATATATACTATGTATGTGTGTGTATACATAAATATGTACACGTGTGTGTGTATGTATGTAAAGTAGGATGTAATGTAGGTGGCCCGCCTCTTCAAAATGGCAGCTCAGGATTGCTTTAAGCAGCATGCAAAAAGAGTAAATGAATGGATGAAGCATTCGTACGCCGAGACATGGTCCACACACAGAGGCCGTAAATGTCCCCCAGGCCACACTCGGCTTTCAGATAACGAGTGACCTATAATGTAATAGCTAGCCAGGCGGTGGCTAACTAGCGGCAATATGTAATCAAGGAAGTGAAAGCTGCTTTTCCTTCACAATAAAACATTCAATCCTTTGTTTTGTTGAACAGGGTGTGCCAGGCTAGTGGTCGCTTGTCCTCTTATCTGTCAGCAACGTTCCTTTTAGAAAAATAAATATTTGTCTTTGTTTACAATAGGATCTCTTAGTCCAAGCCAACATTTTTGGATTATGAGGTGCACATTTGGCATTTACACTGATAGACACATTGCCAAGTTCATTATTGCTATGAAACACAGGAATGATCTAATGTGGTATGAGACTGGTCAAACAAGGTGTTGCTTCATGACGAGTTGACTACAAACCATGCTAACAGGCATGTTTTCCAGAGCCCGTGTCTCCATGCACGGGGTCGGTTGATTATTATTACATAACATGGAAACAGTCCTGGAAACGCTCTCAGAGAAGAAAAGATGAGTCATGTGTTTTTGGCTCACATAGGCACACATACCTGCCTCCCCTTTTAGCTTGCAGTGGGCCACTTTGGCAGGGGATGACGTAATCACTCCAGTGGGGCCAGACCCTTTAGAGTTGATAGTGACGACAACCAGGCTAAAACATATTCACCGCAGGATTCCAGCCATGCTAGCCACACCCAAGTATTAGGACACTACTATCTCACAACACTGATCTTATCGATAAAACCCCCAGACCAGGATGCTGTAACCAGGTTTGACAAGATTTAACACTGTTATGGCTGAGTCAACAGTAAGTCGCATATCCAAATTTACTTTCTGTAGTGTTGTCCTTGTAATTTAAAAAAACGTGAGGGGTGTATTCAATTTTGTCAGATTTGTACTACAATATGTTGAATGGAATGTTTGTTCATCTAGTACAGGGGTGTCAAACTCTGGCCCGTGGGCCAAATTTGGCCCGCCATGTAATTTCATTTGGCCCTTGAGGCAATATCAAATTAACATTAGAGCTGGCCCGCCGGTATTATACAGCGGCGGTGCCGCTGTAACACCGCATTCACCGCTAATACTCATACTTGCCAACCCTCCCGAATTTCAGTGCCCCTCTGGAAAGTCTCCTGGGGCAACCATTCTCCCGAATTTCTCCCAATTTCCACCCGGACAACAATATTGGGGGCGTGCCTTAAAGGCACTGCCTTTAGCGTCCTCTACAACCTGTCGTGACATATGCTTTTCCTCCATACAAACAGCGTGCCGGCCCCTGTCACATGATATATGCGGCTTCTACACACACACTTGATCAACAGCCATACAGGTCACACTGAGGGTGACCGCATAAACAACTTTAACACTGTTACAAATATGTGCCACACTGTGGAACCACACCAAACAAGAATGACAAACACATTTCGGGAGAACATCCGCACCGTAACACAACATAAACACAACATAACAAATACCCAGAACCCCTTGCAGCACTATCTCTTCCGGGACGCTACAATATACACGCCCCGCTACCACCAAACCCCGCCCCCCCAACCCTGCCCACCGGAGCCCCGACATTAATGAACTAGCATCCTAGAAAAGATGGCAGGTATCTGGCTTGGGCACATCAGATTAGATCAGTGTGTTGCAAACTGAGCAGTAAAAAGACCTGAATGGTTGATTTATTCATTGTTATTTTATTTTCTAATTTATTAGCCTGTGGAAAAAGTTAATGTTGATATTTACCCCAGAAGGCTGCAAATAGAAAAGAGGCATTCCATTTTTTATTAAAATTGTATTTAATATACCATTGATGTTTTTTCGCTTGTTTTTTTAAAGTTGATTTTGCACTATTAAGTTGTATAAGCGTTGCTTGTTCCATATTCAGTGTTAAAGCAAATCAGTGTAGCAAACTGAGCAATAGATAACGTTTTGTTCATGCACTTTCTCTTGCTACTTCAAGACTTGAATGTTTGATTCATTCATTATTTTATTTTCAAATTTATTATTAGCCTGTGGAAAAAGTTTATTTTGATATTTACCTCAGAAGGCTGCAAATAGAAAAGAGGCATTCAATTTTTATTTAAATCTTATTTGATATGCCATTGATATTTTTGAATTATTATTATTATTATTTGAAACTCGATTTTGCATGTCACTATAAAGTTATATAAGCCTTGCTTGTTCAATATTCAATGCAAAACTTGTTTGGGTCCCTATTAAAAGGTTAATTTGTTCAACATTGGCCCGCGGCTTTGTTCAGTTTTAAATTTTGGCCCTATCTGTATTTGAGTTTAACACCCCTGATCTAGTAGATCATTTGTAAGGTCCGGTAGAACATTTGTAAGGTCCTAGGTCAGGGGTCGGCAACCCGCGGCTCCGGAGCCGCATGCGTCTCTTTGACCACTCTGATGCGGCCCAGCTGCATACTTGCCGGCCCCCCCGATTTTCTCAGGAGACTTATGGATCTCAGTGCCTCTCCTAGATAACTCCCAGGGCAAATATAATCCTATTTTCACTCTAATTACTAAATTAAGGGTGTGCGCCAATTGCACTGCAGTACTTGTCCTCTATAGCATTTACAAACAGCGTGCCAGGCCGGCCACATGTTGTATGTAGCTTTTACTTGCACACGCAGGAGACAGCAAAGCATACTTAGTCATCAGCCACACAGCTTACACTGACGGTAGCCGTATAAAACAACTTTAACACTTTTACGTTACAAATATGCGCCACACTGTGAACCCACACCAAAAAAGAATGAAAAACACATTTCTGGAGAACATCCCACCGTAACACAACATAAACACAACACAACCAATACCCAGAATCCCATGTAGCCCTAACTCTTCCGGTCTAGATTATACACCCCCGCTACCACCTAACCCCGCCACACATCAACACCCCCCCCCCCCCCCTCCCACCCCTCCGTGCGTCGGTTGAGCGGAAGAGTTAGGGCTGCATGGGATTCTGGGTATTTGTTGTGTTGTGTTTATGTTGTGTTACAGTGCAGATGTTTTCCAGAAATGTGTTTGTCATTCTTTTTTGGTGTGGGTTCAAAGTGTGGCGCATATTTGTAACGTAACAGTGTTAAAGTTTTTTTATACGGCTACCGTCAGTGTTAGCTGTGTGGCTGCTGACCTAGTACGCCTTGCTGTCACTGACGTGAGCAAGCTGAAGCTGCATTCTACATGTGGTCGAGCAGGTACACTATTTGGGCAGGCTGTAGAGGGCGCCAAAAGCAGTGCCAGCACGCCCTGATATTCGGGAGTCTCACGGAAATAATGAGAGGGTTGGCAAGTATGACGCTATCAAGCACCATTCATTCAAAACTCGCGGGCCGTACTAACATCAAATTTCCACATCAAAGTGCGTGCCGGTGCGTGTGTCTGAGACCCCTGGTTAACATAGCACAAAGCAATTTAAGCTTTGTATGTGGTGTTTTTCATTTTAAATGTAAACATTTTTTTTTGTGGCTCCCATTATTTTCTTTAATTTGTGAAACTTGCCAAAATGGCTCTTTGAGTGGTAAAGGTTGCCGACCCCTGTCTGGTAGCCCTTCGCATTAATCAGTACCCAAGAAGTAGCCCTTGGTTTCAAAAAGGTTGGTGACCCCTGCATTAACATAACACCACAAGCTTGTAGACCAGGGGTCACCAACCTTTTTGAAACCAAGGGCTACTTCTTGGGTACTGATTACTGCGAAGGGCTACCAGTTAGATACACACTTAAATAAATTGCCAGAAGTAGCCAATTTGCTCAATTTACCTTTAACTCTGTTATTATTAATAATTAATGATGTTTATCTTTGTGGAAACACTGATCATCTTAATGATTTCTCACAATAAATATATATAGAAACAGATAAATATCAATATGCAACACTTTATTTTTATATTTTCTCTAAGTGCACATTTTTCAAATTGAACATTTTCAAATGATCACTTCTAAGACAGTCTTGTGAAATCACAATATCCCATTTTAACTAGCTAGCCACTAACATTTTTTAACAAATCATGAATTACTTTGCACCATGTTTGTGCAAATAATAACTCATGTAAAATACAAAAGTAAACTCTCAAATTTTTAAATCATGTCACACTTTGAACTGGACACCAAATCTGTTATCTGTTTCTTTGTCAGTTAGTGGGAAGCCTGGCCTTGCATGCTGTTAACTAGTGTGTTGTACTCTGGTGTGTAACTTGACACTGCAACTCTGAGTGAGTCTTGCAGATGTGCATCAGTGAGGCGTGTTCTGTGTTTGTTCTTGATGAAGTTCATGTCAGAAAAGGCTGATTCACAAAGATAAGATTTTTCCTCATTGTTTGCGGAACCTTCTTAATCTTTTGGACATATTTTCACAGCAATCTGGCCTTAAGCTTAATTATGATAAATGTAAAATGTTAAGGATCGGAAATCTAAAGGGAACGTCCTTTCGAATGGAATGCAAAGTGCCTGTTTTGTGGACAGATGGACCAGTTAACATACTTGGTGTTGTTGTCCCAGAAAATCTGGAAGATCTAGGCTCAGTAAATTATGATAATCGACTAAGAAAGCTGGACAAAATTATGCAATTATGGAAAGGGAAATCCCTAACCTTGTATGGTAAAATGTCTATTGCCAACTTGTTAATTATTCCTCAATTTATTTATTTGTTTTTGTCATTACCAGCTCCATCACAAAACTTTTTTAAGATTTATGAGCGGAGGGTCTTCGATTTTGTCTGGAACGGCAAACCAGAAAAGATTAAAAGAAAGGTTTTGTACAAAGAGTATGAATATGGGGGCCTGAAACTTCTCAACCTTGAAGCTATGTGTCTGTCTTTAAAAGCATCAATTGTTCCAAAGATGTATTTAAACATTGAGTGGTACACAAATGTCCTGTTGGACAAAAAACATGTACTGTATCAAAATAAATTGTATCCTTTTTTACAAGTGATCCCCTCCCAGAGAGTCTGCTGGGAAACATGGCGGGGTTCATAAAGGAAACAATCCACTCATAGTGGTGTTTTCAATTTTATGTGCCAGAAAAAAGACACGATATTTTGCAGCAGTTAATATGGATGAACTCTAATATTGTAATAGATGGAAAGCCTTTCTTTTGGAAAAATATGTTTGAAAGAGGAATCATTTTTGTCAATGATATTATCAATGAGAATGGTAAAATTATGAAGTATGATGAATGTAGAGCTATGTATGGTGATGCTTGCTCAAGCTTTTTATTTTATCAACTAACTGGAGTAATTGGGAAAAGATGGAAACAAATAATTAATTATGGAACTACTAAATTGTTAGTTTGTAAACCTCTAATAAGAAATTCTAGTTGGCAAAAAGGAACTAAAATAAATAGAAAAATATATAATTTTTATTTAATAAAGAACTCTTTGAAGGCTGCCTCATACAACACAAATGGAAAATGGGAGGACTTTTTTGACTGCCCGTTGCCATGAGATGCCATATTCAAACTAATCTATAAAACCACTATCGATGTGCAAAATCGTTATTTTCAAATTAAAATTATTTATAACTTCTTACCCACAGGGAAAATGTTAAAATTATGGAATATGACAGAGTCAGATGATTGCCGATTTTGTTGTCAGGAGCCTGAATCCACCCTGCATTTGTTTTGGTATTGTCATATTGTGTCTTTGTTTTGGGTGGAAGTTGAAAAAATGTGTTTAAGGATTGGTTTGTTTATGAAGCTTAATGTGGTTTCTGTTATTTTAGGAGAGTTCATTGACAATCATGATTTAGTCAATTTAATTATAGTACTCAGTAAAATGTTTATTTTTAAGGCCAAAAACAGATATTCACTTAGTATTACTTTCTTTAAAACATTTATTCAGTATTTTCTAACTTTAGAAAGTTACATGGTTGAAAACGATAATGATGCCAAAAAACATTAAAAAAAGGATGAGAAGTCCTCAAATGCTTATTTTGAAAATGTAATTTTGTTTTTAAATTATATGCAATCTGTTGTGTTCCCTAATTTTTTTCTGTGTACATGAATGAAGGTGTGTGTTGCTGAGTCCGACTTGGACATTATCTGGACTGGGCCTGGTTTAAAAAACCCTTTAAACAAATCTAATTTCATTGACAACCTGGTCTGTTGAAGATAAGGCCCTTTTTTAGAAAATAAAATAAGATAAATAAATAAAAAACATTTTCTTGGATAAAAAAGAAAGTAAAACAATATAAAAATAATTACATAAAAAATAGTAATTAATGAAAATGTTAGTGGACCAGCAGCCTATACAATCATGTGTGCTTCAGGGACTGTGTCCCTTGCAGATGTGTTGTCTATGTTGTGGGAACCAGAATATTGGGAGCAGAAAGAAATAACCCATTTTGTGTGAGTGGGTGTGGATGAGTGTGCATGGGGGAGGTTGTTTGGGTTGATGCACTGATTGAAAGTGTATCTTGTGTTTTTTCTATGTAGATTTAATTTTAAAAAAAAAATTAAAAAAAATTTTTTTAGAACAGGCCCGCGGGCGGCTCATCTGGTCCTTACGGGCGACCTGGTGCCCGCGGGCACCGCGTTGGTGACCCCTGTTGTAGACTAACAGCACTATACCATGGCATCCAGTTATTATTAAGCAAAAAATAGATTATAAAAATTAATAAAGTGACACGGATGACAAGTTGATGACAATAACACTTGATTTTATTACCCACATAAGTAACATTTCCCTTGGGGGATCAGTAAAGTTAATCTTAAGTCTTATATTATTAATAAGTTATTTGCGTGAATAAGTATGTTATTAATTAATGTATTCATTATTAATAATACTTTTTGTTTTAAGTATTATTTTGTACTGTTGTTACGTTATTTGATTACTGTTACTTTCAGCAGTAATAACATCAAAATCTCTAAGTGATTTTACAACATTTTTGTTGCATAATAGTCATGATAATCGTGAAACATCCATCCATCCATTTTCTACCGCTTGTCCCTTTTGGGGTCGCAGGGAATCGTGAAACAATGAATATTATAATCGTTGCATCCCCACTCACTAATGAGGTGTTTTTTTGTGTGCATTACAGCCTTGTTGGCCTTCATTACCGTACTGTCACCACTAGGGTGTGCTCAAAGCTCAATCTTCTCCATGGCTTGTGTTGACATTATTTTAAAGCCTTTTGCATCACATAATAAAAATACTGCATAATTCTAACAGCACCTTTTGTGGAAGCCTTATCCATCTTATCTATTTTCTAAGTATGACCGAAGATGATCTCCTGGAGCTTTTTAAGGCGCTCGCTGCCTGCTGAAGTCGACCGTTAAATGTTTCCATGGCCTTATCAGGAAGTGACCAGGCTGTGCTTGCTACCTCGTACAACCATGCTGAGTCCCCCTCCCTCCTTTCTCTGTCCTCTCTGTTGCTATAGTGTGCCGTATGTTGTCAGTAAATAGAAGGAACATGGCATTTTTTGGAGCCTCGCAAAATCCACAGTCCTTTAAAGGTCAGCGTGATACACCTGGATGCATTTTGGTAACTGAACAATTAAGAGGTCACGTGAGGGTATCTGAGAGGCTGGTGTGACATTGCTTGTGAGCCGTAACGTTATCGCTAATGTCGTCTGTTAAATGGGGCGGCAATGCTAGTGGAAGTCTTCTGATCAGCTGACTGGACATGGGTTATCCCCCCTTCTAAAGGTCAGCCCTCTCCCCTAAAAGCGGTCCTGACAGCTGACTGTCCCAGCAGCCACACACTTGATTGTTCTGCTGTCTTTACTGACATGAAGGGAAGAAGTACATGGAGGGGTCCTCATCAGACTTGTTTGTTATTGCAGCAGAAAAAAAAAGATTTTGACAAATAAGGCTTAATTTTATTTTAAAATGTTGAAAAAAAATCCCATTATTAATTAATAAGCAGTGCTTGCTTGTGGATTACCGTATTTTTCGGACCATAGGGCGCACCGGATTAAAAGGCGCACTGCAGATGAGTGGGTCTATTCAGGTTTTTTTTCATAAAAAAGGTGCACCGGATTATAGGCGCATTAAAGGGGTCATGTTATGATTTTTTTCTAAATTTAAAACACTATCATGTGGTCCACATAACATGTAATGGTGGTTCTTTGGTGAAAAGTTGCAAAGGTTATGTTTTACAGATAATTTTCAAGTAGCTTTCTGAGCATCTCTTCAGGATGTGCGGTTTTGTGGGCGGTCTTATTTACGTGGCTCACCTTCGGCAGCGTCTTCTCCCCGTCATCTTTGTTGTAGCGGTGTAGCGTGCAAGGACGGGAGTGGAAGAAGTGTCAAAAGATGGAGCTAACTGTTTTAATGACACTCAGACTTTACTTAAATCAATAACGGAGCAGCAAAATGGATGAATGGATGGATCTTCTCATCCGTGGCTCAATAATGCAACATCAACGCCGGAAATGTGTCCCGTAGAAAAACGTCCGACCGGAACCCTCTAATAACTAAAGTTCCGTGGGTGAATTATGTAAACCCACTACAGTTTTTAGTGCTTTGAAAGCAAGTCTACTGACAGATATAAGAACTTTACGCTGCTTTATATTAGAAATGGCAACAGCAGAAGATGAATGCCACATAAGAAGGTAGAGAAATAGAAGAAGCTTATTGACTACGGTGTCGGCACAGACTACAATGGCGGAAGTGCGCACATTCTCAGGACTTATGCCGATCCCAAATACACATCAGCAGGTACCAGAAGGTAAGAAAAGTTGGTTTTGCATAATATTGTGAAACAAAACGCCAGGTAATATGTCTGCTAATAGGTGCCATTTTGCGATCCTTATACACACACCATAATACTCTTATTATAGAGGTTCATTTGAAATAGGGACAGATACAAAAACATAGACATCTGAAACAGTTATCCGATGCATGCATCACAGTGTTTGTAGCCAAAGCTAATTTACAACACTTGTCCCCAACAACAACAACAACACAGATCCAACATCATTAAAATAGGAAAATAAAAAATAGAATGAGTTTATAATAATGATAATAGTAATAACACAGACAAAGTGCAAACTAGATAAAAGCCAATAATAATAATAATAACACAGACAAAGTGCAGACTAGATAAAAACCAATTAGTAAAAATGAGTAAAAACTAAACATGGGAACACGATTGTTGCTCAACTAGCCATAATTTTGTTTGTTTTTTGAAAGTGACAAGTGCAGGTATACTTTTCAAAGTGTCCGGTAAAGAGTTCCATAGTTGTGGTCCTTTTATTGAAAAGGCAGTCTGGGCAAAAGATGTTCTACGGAATGGAACACAACAGTTGCCTTTTGACACTGCTCGGGTGGTAGATCTGGTACCACTTTGCAGTCTTGTAATTGCCTTGCAGAGCAATTGGGGAGCAGAGTTATACAAGCATTTAAAAACCAGTTTGACTGTGTGTAACAAAATAAAATTGGTAAAACTTAAAATATTGTATTTGGTTAAAATTTGGCAATGATGATATCGTATACTCTTCTTGTCTAGAACTTTCAAGGTGCGGTTATAAAGACACTCAATGGTCTTGATTGATGACTGGTGTGCCTGGGACCATGTGGTTAAGCCATAAGATATGTGTGACAGAATCATTGCATTCATAAAATTAAAAGCACAGCTAAGAGTTAAGCAGTGTCTTATAATCTTAAAACAGCCTAGGTTTGCCTTCAGGGTTTTACACATTTTCTTAATGTGACTTTTAAAATTCAGCTGATAGTCTATGATTATGCCCAAATATTTGACTTCAGGTACTTGTTCAATGACCTCCTCATTAATTTTTATATTCAGGTTTGTTTGAGGTAGCTTTTTTATGGAGAAGCAGACAGAGTTAGTCTTTTTAGTGTTTAGGGTTAAACAGGATGACTCCAGCCAAGATGCTATTTTGTCTAATTGAGCATTTAACTTCTCAGCAACTAGAGTACAGGTCTTACCTGATGTATATACCTCTGTGTCATCCGCATACATCTGTAAATCTATATCTGTGCATACATCTGGTAGGTCCATGATGTATAGACTGAATAGTATAGGTCCCAAGACACTACCCTGAGGTATCCCTGTTTCTAATTTGCGGAAGGAAGATCTCACATTATTAATGGTGACACATTGTTCACGGCCCTTTAGATATGACTCAAACCAGGACAATGACTGTTTAGATAAATTGAATTTAGTTAGTTTTGAAATTAAAATGTCATGATTGACTGTATCAAATGCTTTTTTTAAGTCTAGAAATACTGCACCAACCACCTGTCCTTTGTCAAGAGAATGTTTGATCCTTTCAGTTAAAAAACAAGTGGCAGATTCTGTAGAATGGTTACGTCTGAATCCGAATTGTAGGGGAGTCAAATAGTGATTTGTCTCAAGGTGGTGCATTAGTTGTTCCGAAACAATCTTCTCCAGGACTTTAGATAAAACTGGAAGAAGGCTGATAGGTCTATAGTTAGATGTCATTCCAGCATCACCAGATTTTAAAAGTGGTATTACCTGTGCAGTTTTCCATCCATCTGGGAATTGCCCAGTTTTAATGGAAATATTAATAACATGGGTAAGAGGCTGTATAAGGATGCCGCTATATTTTTTAAGAAAAGCTGTGTCTAGGTTATAAATATCCTTTGAGTATGTGGTGTTTAGGTCATGTATGACATTTAGGACAGTTGTCTGACTAACCTCCTTGAGCTGAAATGAGCTGTCTTGTTCATTAGGTATGTCTGTTGTTTGATCATCATTAGTCCTACAAGAGAAACCCGAGGAAAGGTTTTTGACAGATTCTATAAAGAATTTATTGAACTCATTTGAGACTTGTGTACAATCAGTAATGATTTTGTCTCCTACTTTAAGTTTATATTGGGTTTGGGTGGTGTTACCCTCTGGGTTTAATAGGCTGTGTAGTAGTTTCCAGATCATTTTGCCATTTCCTTTGGCCTCTAATAGCATGTGGATGTAGTAGTTTGATTGGGACATTCTGAGCTGTTTAACTACTTGATTACGCAAGCCTTTAAATATTTTCAAATCAGTGTCACTACGAGTTTTGACAAGTTTTTAAGGCATAATCTCTCTTTTTCATTAATTTCCGGATATCATCATTAATCCATGGTAATTGAAATTTTCTGTGGGATTTTTTTTGCTTTCTAATAAATTTATCAATAATGCGTCCGATAGTAGACATTAGCTGATTACAACAGGCGTGTACTTGGTCATGTTGTTGGAGCTCGTCCCAATTAATACCCTTTAATTCGTTTTCAAAAGCAGTTGTTGATTGGCGAGGGATCTCAAGTTTAAAAGTTTTCTGATCTTGATTTTTAAACCTTGTCAGACGTGTCTTTGTGAGTTTTCTTGCAGCTAATGTCAGATTATGGTCTGACAAGCCGGTGACTAGATTGTACGTTTTTACGATTCTGTCAGGCTTGTTTGTGAAGATTAAATCAATTAGTGTCTGAGTGTTTTTAGTAATACGTGTGGGGGTTTCTATCTTCTGACTAAAGTCATGTTTAGATGTGAGGTCTTTTAGTTTTTTTCTGCAGTGTTTGTCTAGCCAGTTTAAGTTAAAGTATAATATAAATAAAATAATACTTGTAGGTTTAATGCGCCGACAATCCATCAAGCGGTGCGGCTTCATAGCTTACCGAAGTCGTACTAAAAACATTTTGACAGATTTTTGAGCGCCGTGTGTAATGTTCTATATTCCTCAATGGAACATTTAAAGTTTTGGTGTTGTTTACTGGCGTCATCTTACAGTCTACATGTATCTCTTATGTGTGACTGCCATCTACGCGTCACACTTATCATTACACCATGTACCAAATAAAATAGCTTTGAGGTCGGTAAGCACAACCAGAATTATGCCATACATTAGGCGGGTACCGGGTTATAAGGCGCACTGTCGATTTTTGAGAAAATGAAAGGATTTTAAGTGGGCCTTATAGTCCGAAAAATACGGTAAGTGTGGATCGCAGCTACAATACAATACATTTAGAACACAGTTCGATGACCAAATATTAATATTGGGGATGCACAATATATTTTTTTCAAGCCGAGACCGATAACTTCCTGCTTCTCAAGACCGACACCGGTAACTTATTTATGGCTGTTATTTTTAAATGTGGATTTGACTGTAGGTTGTGCACACCTTGAGGTAAGAAAGAGTCTTAAGTAGTGAATTTGACAAACTGTACCTGTATATTTGTCTTAACCAAATTTGATTATAATATCTTAGAGATTGTTTGGAACCTTCTTAGAGGTAGGAGTTCTGGATTTGTTCACCCTAACCCACCTACAGCACAGTATGGGTTATCTTGCCTCATTGGAGCATTTAAAAAAAATACATATATATCGGGTATGTGAACTTTTAAAAATATTACTGGATTATCGTTGTGAGATATCGTGCACCCTTAATATATGTACAGTTTATGTTATTATTATTTGTTCTTGACCAGCTCTGCCTCACCTGAATGCACGTCCCTGCCTTTATGTGACTGGCAAGCGCACATCATCAAGATTAGTTGAAAAAACATGGCTGCCATGAAGCAAAACTCTCCTCTGGCTTAACAACTAATTGCTTATTAGTTTAATGATTATAATAAAACTTTGATACCTGTATAACATGTGCTAACATGTCTTACAAAGTATTTTGATCACAACCCATAAAGGGCGCCACAAATGTCATTTACAGTTGTGTCAAAACATGAAGAGCTTTCTTTTTATTTAATTTAATTTAATTGTATTTAATTGTATTTAATTTTATTATTATATTTTTTTTCTGTACAACCACTTAGGCAAATCATATAGTTGATGTAGAAGCCCATATCTGCTGTACTGATTTACTATACAAAAGAGAAGTGTGGGATACTTCCCTTATTTGTATTTGATTGTATTAAATGCATTTATATTAATGTTTGGCGCAGCCGGACTAGAGTAGGAGGGGATAGAAGAAGAAGAAGACTGAGGGGGTAATTGCTGAGACAAGAGGGGAATAAGACAGAGAGACAACAACATCTGCAAATACGATATGTACAAATATGACACGAAAAGTGATAGCAAAGAAGCAGTTAGTGAAGTAAATATTAATAACACATAAATGACAATGAACATTGTTACACTACAAATGGAGCAATACAAATACCAAAAGCAATAGCACTATTGATAATGAATAATAACAATAATTACCTCTAATATCAACAATACAATTTTAACCTTGTAGATTGTTTTAGTAACAATAGGTGAAACTTTATCAGTGTGCCGTGTTTTACCCAGTTTCCTCTAGGGCGGCGGTCAGCAACCCGCGGCTCTCGAGCCGCATGCACACTTTAGCATCTCCCTAGTGACTCCTTGGAGCTTTTTCAAAAATTTTAAAAGATGGGGGGAAAATATATTTGTTGTTTTAATAATGTTTCTGTAGGAGGGCAAACATGACACAAACCGTCCTAATTGTTAGAAAGCCCACTGTTTAATATGTTTTTGTTTATGCTTCACTGATGACAGTATTAGGCCAGTGCCGTTTTGTCCTACTAATTTTGGCGGTCCTTGAACTCACCGTAGTTGGTTTAGGTCAGGGGTCACCAACGCGGTGCCCGCGGGCACCAGGTCGCCCGTAAGGACCAGATGAGTCGCCCGCGGGCCTGTTCTAAAAAAAAAAAAAATTTAAAAAAAAAAAAAAAAAAAATTAAATCTACATAGAAAAAACACAAGATACACTTTCAATCAGTGCATCAACCCAAACAACCCCCCCTCCCCATGCACTCATCCACACCCACTCACACAAAAGGGGTTATTTCTTTCTGCTACCAATATTCTGGTTCCCACAACATAGACAACACATCTGCAAGGGACACAGTCCCTGAAGCACACATGATTGTATAGGCTGCTGGTCCACTAACATTTTCATTAATTACTATGTTTTATGTAATTATTTTTATATTGTTTTACTTTCTTTTTTATCCAAGAAAATGTTTTTTATTTATTTATCTTATTTTATTTTTAAAAAAAGGGCCTTATCTTCAACAGACCAGGTTGTCAATGAAATTAGATTTGTTTAAAGGGTTTTTTAAACCAGGCCCAGTCCAGATAATGTCCAAGTCGGACTCAGCAACACACACCTTCATTCATTTTATTTTATTTTTTAAAAAAGGGCCTTATCTTCAACAGACCAGGTTGTCAATGAAATTAGATTTGTTTAAAGGGTTTTTTAAACCAGGCCCAGTCCAGATAATGTCCAAGTCGGACTCAGCAACACACACCTTCATTCATGTACACAGAAAAAAATTAGATTGCAGATTGCATATAATTTATAAACAAAATTAAATTTTCAAAATAAGCATTTATGTACAGTCCAGATCAGGGGTCACCAACGCGGTGCCCGCGGGCACCAGGTCGCCCGTAAGGACCAGATGAGTCGCCCGCGGGCCTGTTCTAAAAAAAAAAAAAAAATTATTTTTTTTTTTTTTTTAAATTAAATCTACATAGAAAAAACACAAGATACACTTTCAATCAGTGCATCAACCCAAACAACCCCCCCTCCCCATGCACACTCATCCACACCCACTCACACAAAAGGGGTTATTTCTTTCTGCTACCAATATTCTGGTTCCCACAACATAGACAACACATCTGCAAGGGACACAGTCCCTGAAGCACACATGATTGTATAGGCTGCTGGTCCACTAACATTTTCATTAATTACTATGTTTTATGTAATTATTTTTATATTGTTTTACTTTCTTTTTTATCCAAGAAAATGTTTTTTATTTATTTATCTTATTTTATTTTATTTTTTAAAAAAGGGCCTTATCTTCAACAGACCAGGTTGTCAATGAAATTAGATTTGTTTAAAGGGTTTTTTAAACCAGGCCCAGTCCAGATAATGTCCAAGTCGGACTCAGCAACACACACCTTCATTCATGTACACAGAAAAAAATTAGATTGCAGATTGCATATAATTTATAAACAAAATTACATTTTCAAAATAAGCATTTATGTACAGTCCAGATTATGTCCAGGTCACTCAAATTAGGGAACACAACAACAGATATCATATAATCTATAAACATAATTATACTTTCAAAATAAGCCTTTGAGGACTTCTCATCTTTTTTTTTAATGTTTTTTGGCATCATTATCGTTTTCAACCATGTAACTTTCTAAAGTTAGAAAATACTGAATAAATGTTTTAAAGAAAGTAATACTAAGTGAATATCTGTTTTTGGCCTTAAAAATAAACATTTTACCGAGTACTATAATTAAATTGACTAAATCATGATTGTCAATGAACTCTCCTAAAATAACAGAAACCACATTAAGCTTCATAAACAAACCAATCCTTAAACACATTTTTTCAACTTCCACCCAAAACAAAGACACAATATGACAATACCAAAACAAATGCAGGGTGGATTCAGGCTCCTGACAACAAAATCGGCAATCATCTGACTCTGTCATATTCCATAATTTTAACATTTTCCCTGTGGGTAAGAAGTTATAAATAATTTTAATTTGAAAATAACGATTTTGCACATCGATAGTGGTTTTATAGATTAGTTTGAATATGGCATCCCATGGCAACGGGCAGTCAAAAAAGTCCTCCCATTTTCCATTTGTGTTGTATGAGGCAGCCTTCAAAGATTTCTTTATTAAATAAAAATTATATATTTTTCTATTTATTTTAGTTCCTTTTTGCCAACTAGAATTTCTTATTAGAGGTTTACAAACTAATAATTTAGTAGTTCCATAATTAATTATTTGTTTCCATCTTTTCCCAATTACTCCAGTTAGTTGATAAAATGAAAAGCTTGAGCAAGCATCACCATACATAGCTCTAAATTCATCATACTTCATAATTTTACCATTCTCATTGATAATATCATTGACAAAAATGATTCCTCTTTCAAACACATTTTTCCAAAAGAAAGGCTTTCCATCTATTAAAATATTAGAGTTCATCCATATTAACTGCTGCAAAATATCGTCTCTTTTTTCTGGCACATAAAATTGAAAACACCACTATGAGTGGATTGTTTCCTTTATGAACCCCGCCATGTTTCCCAGCAGACTCTCTGGGAGGGGATCACTTGTAAAAAAGGATACAATTTATTTTGATACAGTACATGTTTTTTGTCCAACAGGACATTTGTGTACCACTCAATGTTTAAATACATCTTTGGAACAATTGATGCTTTTAAAGACAGACACATAGCTTCCAGGTTGAGAAGTTCCAGCCCCCATATTCATACTCTTTGTACAAAACCTTTCTTTTAATCTTTTCTGGTTTGCCGTTCCAGACAAAATCGAAGACCCTCCGCTCATAAATCTTAAAAAAGTTTTGTGATGGAGCTGGTAATGACAAAAACAAATAAATAAATTGAGGAATAATTAACGAGTTGGCAATAGACATTTTACCATACAAGGTTAGGGATTTCCCTTTCCATAATTGCATAATTTTGTCCAGCTTTCTTAGTCGATTATCATAATTTACTGAGCCTAGATCTTCCAGATTTTCTGGGACAACAACACCAAGTATGTTAACTGGTCCATCTGTCCACAAAACAGGCACTTTGCATTCCATTCGAAAGGACGTTCCCTTTAGATTTCCGATCCTTAACATTTTACATTTATCATAATTAAGCTTAAAGCCAGATTGCTGTGAAAATATGTCCAAAAGATTAAGAAGGTTCCGCAAACAATGAGGAAAAATCTTATCTTTGTGAATCAGCCTTTTCTGACATGAACTTCATCAAGAACAAACACAGAACACGCCTCACTGATGCAGATCTGCAAGACTCACTCAGAGTTGCAGTGTCAAGTTACACAACAGAGTACAACACACTATTTAACAGCATGCAATGCCAGGCTTCCCACTAACTGACAAAGAAACAGATAACAGATTTGGTGTCCAGTTCAAAGTGTGACATGATTTAAAAATTTGAGAGTTTACTTTTGTATTTTACATGAGTTATTATTTGTACAAACATGGTGCAAAGTAATTCATGATTTGTTAAAAAAATGTTAGTGGCTAGCTAGTTAAAATGGGATATTGTGATTTCACAAGACTGTCTTAGAAGTGATCATTTGAAAATGTTCAATTTGAAAAATGTGCACTTAGAGAAAATATAAAAATAAAGTGTTGCATATTGATATTTATCTGTTTCTATATATATTTATTGTGAGAAATCATTAAGATGATCAGTGTTTCCACAAAGATAAATATCATTAATTATTAATAATAACAGAGTTAAAGGTAAATTGAGCAAATTGGCTACTTCTGGCAATTTATTTAAGTGTGTATCTAACTGGTAGCCCTTCGCAGTAATCAGTACCCAAGAAGTAGCCCTTGGTTTCAAAAAGGTTGGTGACCCCTGGTTTAGGTGTACAACTTTGTCCGTCTCTGCCACAGAAGACATGTTTTATGCCACTCCTTCTTTGTCTCATTTTGTCCACCAAACGTTTCATGCTGTGCGTGAATGCACAAAGGTGAGCTTTGTTGATGTTATTGACTTGCGTGGAGTGCTAACAATCCATGCTAACATGCTATTTAGGCTAGCTGTGTGTACATATTGCATCGTTATGCCTTGTTTGTAGATATATTTGAGTTAATCTAATTTCCTTCACTTATGTCCTCTGTGTATTTAATTTATATTTGCATGTCTCATGACACATTATCTGTATGTAATATTGGCTGCATTTCTGATTGTGTGCCATGTTGTTCCAGACCACAGCAAACGTTACCATGATTTTCCAGACCACAGCAAACGTTACTCAGCTTGCAAATATTGTAATTAATCCATTAGAAGAATACAGCCTGTCCTTTCCTTTAACTTGGGCACACACATCTACCGTATTTTTCGGAGTATTAAGTCGCACCGGAGTATAAGTCGCACCTGCCGAAAATGCATAATAAAGAAGGAAAAAAACATATATAAGTCGCACTGGAGTATAAGTTGCATTTTTTGGGGAAATGTATTTAATAAAACCCAACACCAACAATAGACATTTGAAAGGCAATTTAAAATAAATAAAGAATAGTGAACAACAGGCTGAATAAGTATACGTTATATGACGCATAAATAACCAACTGAGAACGTGCCTGGTATGTTAATGTAACATATTATGGTAAGAGTCATTCAAATAACTATAACATATAGAACAGGGGTCACCAACCTTTTTGAAAGCAAGAGCTACTTCTTGGGTACTGATTAATGCGAAGGGCTACCAGTTTGATACACACTTAAATAAATTGCCAGAAATAGCCAAATTGCTCAATTTACCTTTAACTCTGTGTTATTATTAATAATTAATGATATTTACACTTAATTGAACGGTTTAAAAGAGGAGAAAACACGAAAAAAATGACAATTACATTTTGAAACATAGTTTATCTTCAATTTCGACTCTTTAAAATTCAAAATTCAACCGAAAAAAAGAAGAGAAAAACTAGCTAATTTGAATCTTTTTGAAAAAATTAAAAAAAGGATTTATGGAACATCATTAGTAATTTTTCCTGATTAAGATTAATTTTAGAATTTTGATGACATGTTTTAAATAGGTTAAAAATCCAATCTGCACTTTGTTAGAATATATAACAAATTGGACCAAGCTATATTTCTAACAAAGACAAATCTTTATTTCTTCTAGATTTTCCAGAACAAAAATTTTAAAAGAAATTCAAAAGACTTTGAAATAAGATTTAAATTTGATTCTACAGATTTTCTAGATTTGCCAGAATAATTTTTTTGAATTTTAATCATAAGTTTGAAGAAATATTTCACAAATATTCTTTGTCGAAAAAACAGAAGCTAAAATGAAGAATTAAAATAAAATGTATTTATTATTCTTTACAATAAAAATTTTTTTTTTACTTGAACATTGATTTAAATTTAATTTAAAAGGTAAAAAGGTGTATGTGTTTGTATTTTTTCTCTAAAATTGTCTTTCTGAAAGTTGTAAGAAGCAAAGTAAAAAAATTAATGAATATATTTAAACAAGTGAAGACCAAGTCTTTAAAATATTTTCTTGGATTTTCAAATTCTATTTGAGTTTTGTCTCTCTTAGAATTAAAAATGTTGAGCAAAGTGAGACCAGCTTGCTAGTAAATAAATACAATTTAAAAAATAGAGGCAGCTCACTGGTAAGTGCTGCTATTTGAGCTATTTTTAGAACAGGCCAGCGGGCTACTCATCTGGTCCTTACGGGCTACCTGGTGCCCGCGGGCACCACGTTGGTGACCCCTGATATAGAACATGCTATACGTTTACCAAACAATATGTCACTCCTAATCGCTACTAAATCCGATCAAATATTATACGTCTAGTCTCTTACGTGAGAAATAATATTATGTGATATTTTACGGTACTTTGTGTTAATAATTTCACACATAAGTCGCTCCTGAGTATAAGTCGCACCCCCGGCCAAACTATGAAAAAAACTGCGATTTATAGTCCGAAAAATACGGTATACATTTAGCAGTTTTAAGCCAGTAATTTCCAGGAGTTATCTAACCTTCTGAGACACTTACTTAATGTGTTGCCTTCATTATAACACTTACATAAGACTTTCAACTTTTTGCGGCTCCAGACAGATTTGTTTTTTGTATTTGTTGGGTTGCCGACCCCTGCCCTAGTGGAACAAAAACGTGATTATTTGCATGATTGTATGTATGCATATGTGTTTGTATATGCATAGTATGTGTATATGTTTGTTTGTACAGTGAATGTGCCTGTGTATGTATGTACTGTGACTGTGTATGTATGTACTGTATTTGGGAGCGTATGTACCTATGTATGTGGGTAGGTACCAATGTGTGAACATTTGTAGGAGGAGCGTTCTACAAGACGCGCGTGTTTTGGCGGCGTTTACTATCTCGGAACTCTTAGCGGGAGTGCAGTGGAAGAGGTGGAGTGGAGTGCAGACCTGACCAATGGCTGCTGCCCCCCATGCCTGCTCCACACAGGCTGTCCTCCCTTAACACGCGTGCTATATTAAAGAGACCCCACCCACAGCTGCACCTGACAATTTACGGCTCTGACACCGCTGAGAGGAGGGGTTGTGTGGGGGCATGGCAATCGGTGGTCAGATGCATCACTCAGGGAGGAACTTTTGAGTGGAGCCGTACAAAATTTACTGCTACTCTACTTGCCTTTGAGGACGTAACACATGCGCCTGCTCCATGGGTGTGGATTGTTATGCAAGCTTAACCTTCAAGCCTTTGCCTTTTTTACCTTAAGGAGTCTCATTTATAGGAGAAGGGAACAGTCTCCTCCTTAACGGACAGCCAGTTTTGTTTTGTCACCACAGGGGAAATTGAGAAACCATCCTTTTTAGTGCCGGGTTGCTCTGTCGTAATGCGGATGGTCACGCTGGTCAAATTTAGTTTGGAAGCCACAGCCCGCCACGCTCTATGAAGAGGTTTGGCAGCCTAAGGAGGAGCAAGAAACGCAAGGAGCAAGATGGACTCGGCGGAAAGCATCAGTCGGAGGCATCGTGCCTTTCGGGTAAAGCGCTGTTGCTTGTTGTGTCTGTGTAGTATGTCAGCTTTCTAAGCGACAAGAACTTGCTTGAAAAAAATGAATTTTGTGAATCGCTACTATGACACGGTCGTCGTACTTTGGTGTATTTTTGCACAAATTCTTGTCAGACTGAAGGACGAGTCTGTGTGCCGCCGTCAAAAGGAACCTTGTATCTCAGCCTGTCAAATCAACTGCATTGATCACCCTGCAGGCTTCTCGTCATTTTGTTGACAGAAGCAGTTTTGGGTCGACTTCAGAGCGTGTGAGTTAGACAAAACGATGTACTCTGCCAAGGAGGTAAGCGTAGCCCATACAGTACACTACGCGGTTGCACTCTTCATCATAAATGAGCGTTCCATGTAAAAGTAATCATTCTGCTTTCTCGCCCTGTACGGGTTGGACCGAACCAGGGACCACAAATCCCCAGTGATTAGGAGTTATTCGAGCAGGGCGTTTCTGGGTGTTGTTGATAAATGGCTTTCGCTTTGCATAGTATAGTTTTAACTTGCCCTTACAAATGTAGCGACAAACTGTAGTTACTGACAGTTGTTTTCTGAAGTGTTCCTGAGCCCGTGTAGTGATATCCTTTACACACTGATGTCGCTTTTTGATGCAGTACCGCCTGAGGGATCGAAGGTCCGTAATATCATCGCTTACGTGCAGTGATTTCTCCAGATTCTCTGAACTTTTTGATGATATTATGGACCGTAGATGGTGAAATCCCTAAATGCCTTGCAATTGGTTGAAAAATGTTGTTCTTAAACAGTTAGACGATTTGCTCACACATTTGTTCACAAAGTGGTGACCCTCGCCCCACCCTTGTTTGTGAATGACTAAGCATTTCATCGAAGCTGCTTTTATACCCAATCATGGCAACCACCTGTTCCCAATTAGCCTGTTCACCTGTGGGATATTCCAAATAAGTGTTTGATGAGCATTGAAGCTAACTTATCTAGGGAGCTAACGTGATTGCATCGGGCTCAAATGCAGATAGAAACAAAATACATAAACCCCTGACTGGAAGGATAGACAGAAAAACAACAATACTATTAAACCATGAACATGTAAATACACGGTTAATGCTTTCCAGCTTGGCGAAGCTTAAAAATGCTGTTGCTAACGACGCCATTGAAGCTAACTTAGTAACGGGACCTCACAGAGCTATGATAAAAACTTTAGCGCCCTCATCTGCTCATCAACACCCGTGCTCACCTGCGTTCCAGCGATCGACGGAAGGACGAAGGACTTCACCACGATCATCCGTGCGGTCGGTGGCTAGCGTCGGCTAGCGCGTCTGCTATCCGAGTCAAAGTCTTCCTGGTTGTGTTGCTGTAGTCCGCTGCTAATACACCGATCCCACCTACAACTTTCTTCTTTGCAGTCTTCATTGTTCATTAAACAAATTGCAAAAGATTCACCAACACAGATGTCCAGAATACTGTGGAATTATGAGATGAAAACAGAGCTATTTTGTATTGGATACAATGAGGTACCGATACTTCTGTTTCACTGGTTACGTCACGCGCATACGTCATCATCCAAAGACGTTTTCAACCGGAAGTTTAGCGGGAAATTTAAAATTGCACTTTATAAGTTAACCCGGCTGTATTGGCATGTGTTGCAATGTTAAGATTTCATCATTGATATATAAACTATCAGACTGCGTGGTCGGTAGTAGTGGGTTTCAGTAGGCCTTTGAGCCATACTTGCCAACCCTCCCGTTTTTAGCGAGAGACTCCCGGTATTCAGCGCCTCTCCCGATAACCTCCCGGCAGAAATTTTCTCCCGACAAACTCCCGGTATTCAGCCGGAGCTGGAGGCCACGCCCCCTCCAGCTCAATGCGGACCTGAGTGGGGACAGCCTGTTCTCACGTCCGCTTTCCCACAATATAAACAGCTTGCCTGTCCAATGACGTCATAACTGTAGAATGATCGAGGGCGAGTTCTTGGTTTCTTATGTGGGTTTATTGTTAGGCAGTTTCATTAACGTCCTCCCAGCGCGGTAACAACACACAACAACAGCAGTCACGTTTAGTCTACCGTAAAGCAGTTCGTCTGCCGTAAACAGCAATGTTGTGACACTCTTAAACAGGACAATACTGCCATGTACTGGATAGCCTCCAGAACACTGAAATTCAAGTATTTCTTTTATTTATATGTATAATAAAATAAATATATATATATATATATATATATATATATATATATATATATATATAGCTAGATTTCACTGAAAGTCAAGTATTTCATACATATATATATATATATATATATATATATATATATATATATATATATATATATATATATATATATATATATATGTATATATATATATATATATATATGTATATATGTATATATATATATATGTGTATGAAATACTTGAGTTGGTGAATTCTAGCTTAAATATATTCCCCTCTTAACCACGCCCCGCCCCACCCCCAACACTCAACTCCCGATATCGGAAGTCTCAAGGTTGGCAAGTATGCTTTGAGCACTTCCTGTTCAGCATTGTCATGTTGGCAGTTCACCATTAAAAACGTGTTTGGAAAAGCAACCGAGTGTTTCTTCAAACCGCCCCATTGGTGTAATCCACAACTGCCACAACACATTCATTTATCATCATTCAAATATTACAATTATAATATAAACAAAACAATTGTCAACAAATGACACCATAATAGCCAAATTAGAGGTAACATAACTACAAACTTAACCAATGAGATCATGCTAGATATAAGCATAAAATCAAATAAAATAGAACAAACAATGGAGTTCAGGGTGCGCAGGTTGCCGTCAACCAATTGCGAGCACTGCATGGAACTTTTAACTACAAAGATGATAGTCAAGTTGACTTAAGTCTTTGCGTCTTAACGTTTTGTTACTTTATCTGTTAAGATGGATAATTTACAATGAAAGAAGATATTGTGTATCGCTTCAGCATCAGTCTGCCGCCATCTGCTGCCAGCCACAACAGGAGCAGCTGATTGCTTGCACCTGCGCTGATCGGAGGACGCTTAAAGTCAGCTGACACGTCATCTTAAACAGTGTGATGTGTGACGTGAGTTACACTTAAATTGCTATTGCAAAATTCAGTGGACACATTTAGAACAGCAGTTTATTTTATTAAAAAATAGCAGCTCATTTGTATACTTGGTAAACTCATTTTGCAGGCCACTGGCCGGATTAAACCTGTTCACGGGCCGCACTAGCAGCTACAAAACAGATTAGCACACAACAGAACATAAAATTGAGATATGTAATAAATGTCCTAAATTGAACAATATTGCAGTCTAAAACACAACATTTGTCAATATAAACAAGTATAAAATAATTATAGTTGCATATAACTTACAGACACAAAGTCTCCAAGGCAGAAGCGTATTAAAAAGTATTTAGTAACAAACATGTCTGCATCATTTACATTTGTGCGTCATGACCCTAATGAATTGTAATGTAATGGATTATTGTGACTACTAGATGTCGTCAAAAACAAATTACCACTTTACTTCAAAAGTATAAATATGTCATTAGATTACCGGTATTGTTTTCCATACCTACAATTGTTCTCTTGAGTAATTTCACTTGATCAAACCCTTTCCAACGTTCCACACTATGAAATAATAATCTTAATAATAATATCATACCAAATAAATATCATATCAGGACACCCAGAACAATCATTACACAAATGGTTATTCACGTATGGGCTATTAGTTGTTAAGTCCCACCTGTGCCCCTGCAAAGATGTTTTGCTTGATGGCAGCCATGTTTTTCAACCAAGCTCGCTCAAATTTGACGAACATCTGCTTGTCAGTCCCCCACAAGTGTGTAGAATTGTTTTTGTTGTGAGTCTGCTTAAACACTCCTAACTTTACAGTGGGTGTTTTGTAAAGCACAATGAAATATTTCAATTAAATCCAACCAATGCAGTTTAAAAACAGTGCCAGTTTATTTTTCAGAAAAATAATTGCACAGGTAACACTGTAGGGGTGCATTTTTTGAAAAATGTTCACCCTTTGGTGTGCAGCAGTTCGGGATAGAACTCTTCCACTACTTGTTTACAAAAACAGTCAGGAAAAACATTAGGACAAACAATTTCTGGCCAAAAAAAAAACGTGTTTAAAACAAATGGATGCATTTGTTGATTGGATGGATCTTGCACAAGTATAACAAAATTTCATTGTGTACGCAATTTGTTACATCTATAACAAGGAATTCTTTAATGAAAATGAAGAGAGAGGTGCTTCAAAAGTTTCAAGGTGGTTAACTAAAGAGTTACCACAAAAGAAGTGGAAAATACCTGGAAAATGTCAATTTGGCGGCCTGTACAGTAACGTCCCATTAAGTTGTAGTATCTACACAGGACTGTACCAACTTTGAAAAGCTATTCAGCTTAACATGCAAATATAAAGAAAAAACATTCTTTGCTTGAAGCAACTCAATGGAATTAAAAATCTGGGTTGTTGTGTGCTGGACGGAGCTAAATACATTTCTTTATGCACATTTCGTCTCCCCCTTTTCTGGGTGTTGTTGATAAATGGCTTTTAGCTTTGCATAGTAGAGTTTTAACTTGCACTTACAGATGTAGCGACGGACTGTAGTTACTGACAGTGGTTTTCTGAAGTATTCCTGAGCCCATGTGGGGATATCTTTTACACACTGACGCCGCTTTTTGATGCGGGTACCGTTGTTTGTGAATGACTGAGTATTTCATGGAAGCTGCTTTTATGCCCAATCATGGCACCCACCTGTTCCCAATTAGCCTGTTAACCTGTGGGATGTTCCAAATAAGTGTTTGTTGAGCATTCCTCAACGTTCTCAGTCTTTTTTGCCACTTGTGCCAGCTTTTTTGAAACATGCTGCAGGCATCAAATTCCAAATGAGCTAATATTTGCAAAAAATAACGTTTTCCAGTTGGAAAAGTATCTTGTCTTTGCAGTCTATTTAATTGAATAAAGGTTGAAAAGGATTTGCAAATCATTGTATTCTGTTTTTATTCAGGATTTACACAACGTGCCAACTTCACCAGTTTTGGGTTTTGTAGATAAGGCCTTGCAATAATAATAATGACGCTGATCTCTACTAATTTACCACAACATTAGGCACCCCAGCACTATTTAAACAGTAATGGTATCAGTTAGTTAATGGAATGTCAGTACTTAAAGTGCTATTTTAAGTGGCAATAATTCTAAGAATGATGGTGGCAAATATCACCATGCATGAAAAGTTCATGTCTAATCCACAGATTGACGATACACTATCAGAAGGAGGTGGTGTAACCGTTAAAGCATGAACGTTACAATGTTTATAAATGTGACCTCCCATGGCTTTCTGTTGTGTCCCCGTTCCAAGGTTGCAAAGGAGCATGTTGTCAGTTGTAAGAGAGCGAGAGAGAGAGAGAGAGAGAGAGAGAGAGGTTGTTTGGTGTTAGTTCAAGTTACTTCCTGTTTCCTGCGCGGTGGTGTGGAGCAGACTGAGGATAGAGAGATAGCTAGCACCCAGCCGGCCCCTCTGTTATCTTCTCCTGTGGAATGTGCCACAACAGCATGGCTAAAATAGGAAAGCCACACGGCCAAAGCAGGCCTGATGCCCGCCAAGTAAATGTCAAGCAACAGAGTGTGTTTAATGATACACACGACAACCTTTAGGTATTGCTCGAGTATTAGATCGAACCCACATTTCGTGTACCTCGACACAGGAATGATGTTTTTACCAATTTGTTTTCTTGTTAGCAAGATTACACAACAACAAACTGGTTTCCTATTACGTTTGGTGTGAGGGTATACTGTAGATCCAGGAACTTTATTTTTAGCCCTTGACCTGTTAGTCAATATTTATTATGACTAAATAATTCCAGTGGTAAAAACCTACATATGCAGTAGTCGGGTACCTATAAAGGTGCATAGTGTGGTGGAAGGATTTTTCAGCCTAAGTGTAGGTACCGCTAAGTTGAACACATATTAGGGGTGTCCCGGTCCGATTTTGATATTTGTCCGATATCAGCAAAAAACAAGTATCGGATGATATCGTCTTTAATATAAAATGTCCAATATGAGCAGTCCTGCAGCGTGTTTATTTGTGCAACGCTGGACAGCCAGTTAACATCTAATGTCCTTCAATGAGCACACAATGTTGGTATTTTCTATTTTTATCTTAGTGACGTCATTTAAAAAAGGTAAACATACTGGGCTATCCTGTAGACTACTGGGAGGCAGCAGCTACACAACAGCTAAGCACACCATAGCACACAAGCTTGACATATGCAAGTGTCCTTAATTGAACAAAATTGCAGTCTAAAACAGCGCATTTGTCAATTTAAGTATCAAATATTTATAGTTGCATAATACTTACACATACAGAAAAGGTAAACATGCTGGGCTATACTGAAGGCTACTGGGAGGTAGCAGCTACACAACCGCTAAGCACACCATAGCACACAAGCTTGACATACGCAAGTGTCCTTAATTGAACAATATTGCAGTCTAAAACAGCACATTTGTCAATTTAAGTATCAAATATTTATAGTTGCATTTTACTCACACATACAAAGTCTACACAGCCGAAGCATATTTAAAAGTATCCAGTAACAAACGTGTCCGCATCATTCAATTTACTGCAGTGTGAACTTAATTTAGTTATTGTGGCCTCTAGGTGTTACCAAAATAATAACCACTTCCCTTCAAAAGCATAAGTCTGCCATAAGGTTACTGTTTTTCATATCTATCATTGTTCTGAGTAATTTCACTTGATCAATCCTTTTCTAACATTCCACACTACAAAAGAATACAAGAATGTTCAACAATTTGTTCTGATATCGTGTCGGATTGATATTTCTGTCGGCCAACCATCAAGGCTCCAATATCGGTGTCGTTTCTGAAGTGAAAAATCGGGACACCCCAAGGACAAAGTACCCATTCTGGGATGCTGGTTGATTTAAATAAATAGAAAATAAGTATAAATAGTAATACTATTAACATAGATACAAATAACGTTTAATATTACTATTATTTAAATTTTTTTTTATAATTTACTAAGTTTAAAAAATATATATTTTCATTAATGACAAAGTAGTCTGTTGTAAGGTCAAAATGTCTATCATAAAACATGTGTAAACTGTACAGGCAACATTTTCATATTGTTAACTGTCAACAAGTGCAAAACACTTCTTTGACAACAAGTGATGACATCTAAAGTGAACCTGGAGATTTACTGCTTAGTTTCACGTACCTTTACGTGTTTGCCAATCCTTTTTTGGAGCTAGTGTTGCATAAAAGCCAAAGAAAAACCAAAACACAAGTTAATCCTAAGACTCAAAAAACATGTACGATTTCCGAATTCTAAATAGCACACACTTAATGTCGTGGTTTGGTTGGATGTACTGATACTACTACAACATACAGTGCATCCAGAAAGTATTCACAGCGCTTCCCTTTTTCCACATCTTTTTATGTTACAGCCTTATTCCGAAACGGAATACATTCTTTTTTGTCCTCAAAATTCTGCAGACAATATCCTTTAATGACAATGTGAAAAAGTGTTTTTTTATTTGCAAATGTATTTAAAAAAAAACAAAAAACACATATACATAAGTATTCACAGCTTTTGCGCAATACTTTATGATGCACCTTTGGCAGCCATTACAGCCTCAAGTCTTTTTGAAAACAATGCCACAAGCTTGGCACACCTATCTTTGGGCAGCACCTCTGAAGCTCCATCAGGTTGGATGGAAAGCGTTGTTTTTCATCAAGGATGTTCCTGTACATTGCTGAATTCATCTTTCCCCCTATCCTGACTAGTCTCTCTGTTTCTGCCACTAAAAAAACACCCCCGCAGCATGATGCTGCCACCACCATGCTTTACCGTTGGGATGGTATTGGCCTGGTGATGAGCAGTGCCTGGTTTCCTCCAAACTTGATGCCAAAGAGTTCAAGCTTTGTCTAGTCAGACCAGAGAAATTTGTTTTTCATGGTCTGAGAGTCCTTCAGGTGGAAACCTCGATTTTTGGTTCTTGAACAGGGTTCGTAAATGGGAACATTCATATAGTGAAGCACGTGTCTCTATGAGAAACAATGTATAAATGAATAATGGGTGTCAGCCTCGACAAGTCCATATTGTTTTAGTAAACGTTTGTACACTTTGAACACGACAAAGTGCTAGACAGTACTGTATATCAAACAAACATAACAAGGAGGTGATGAATCAACTTTATCTTTATTAATAAGCAAAAACAACGACGACGACAAGCTCAGTGCTTACAGAGGACAAAGTAATAAAAATGTATTTTATACAGTATATTTTTTACATTGTCTTGTTTGTATATTTTAAGAACAAACTTAACATCTACGGAGTAAGGCTCTATCTAACACAGGGGTGTCAAACTCATTTTAGCTCAGGGGCCGCATGGAGGAAAATCTGTGCACAAAATCATGGCATTAAAACAAAAAAATAAAGACAACTTCAGATTGTTTTCTTTGTTTTACTTTGGCAAAAAGTAGAACAAACACATTCTGAAAATATTACAATACAAATATAGAAAAAAATACCAGCAGCAGTAAAGTTTAGATCCATGAAGGAAAGAAGAAAGTGAATGAATGTTTCTAACTGAATACATTTACATCTGCATAAAAATTTGTTTTCTTTTGTATTATTTTTTCAATGAATTAAGTAACGTTTATGACAACCTTTTTCCAAAACACAATATAGAATGTGAGATATAACATGATAATGCATACATTTATTATTTGTTTTCAAAACGATTACAAAAAAGTGGGACCCCAACAATTTACTGTGGGGCCCCATTTTTATGACTTGATGAAGTCCCTGGGACCCCATTTTGAAAATTCCTAGCACCAACACTGATGGAGTATTGGTGCGTGCAAAACAGCAGCAGGTGGTTGTGGCCTGCGGGCCTAATACCAATCAAATATCATCCCAGGGGCCATAGATAATTCATTCGCCGGCCGTATCTGGCCCCTTGGCCTTGACTTTGACATCCCTGCTTTAACATAACAAAATGTTGAAAAAGTGAAGCGTGTGAATATTTTTCGGATGCACTGTACTCCATATTAAACAGTTTGTAAAATAAACGGCACATTTTTTTTTTTTTACTAAAGAAGCCAGTTCCATATTCAGAAGCCGACCTTAACGCTTTTCAATCTGTGTTTGATATCTTGCGAACTATCGGGGGAATGCATTTACCCGTGTCAACTCATTGTCTGGCCTCACAAATATGTCAGCAGTGTCACATGCACGTTGAGGCGTAAGATTGTGACGCCTCACGTTAGAGAGAGAAAAGCAACGAGAGCATGTGTTGGCAGTCATGTGATTGAAACCTCAGAAAACAGGAGCTGCTCACAAACAGCTGACAGGTCGGTGCAGCTCCTTTTCTTGTTTTTGTTGTGGATGGACTCATCAAAAATCACTTGAGCCATCATTGATCACAGTGAAGCATGAACAGGCCAATGAAAATATTTAGCTTTACAAGTACCACTCTTACTGGAATGATAATATAAAAGTAAAAAATCCGGGATAAGTATCTGTCAAAAGTTGCTGAAACGCCTCAAACACTTGCACAGCTATAGGATCTGTAGGATCACCTTAAAAGCCTACTGAAATGAGATGTTCTTATTTAAACGGGGATAGCAGATCCATTCTATGTGTCATACTTGATAATTTCGCGATATTGCCATATTTTTGCAGAAAGGATTTAGTAGAGAACATCGACGATAAAGTTCGCAGCTTTTGGTCGCTGATAAAAAAAGCCTTGCCTGTACCGGAAGTAGCGTGACGTCACAGGTTGAAGAGCTCCTCACATCTGCACATTGTTTACACAAACAGCGAGAGCGATTCGGACCGAGAAAGCGACGACTACCCCATTAATTTGAGCGAGGATGAAAGATTCGTGGATGAGGAAAGTGACAGTGAAGGATTAGAGTGCAGTGCAGGACGCCAGGTTGTATCTTTTTACGCTCTGACCGTAACTTAGGTACAAGTGCTCATTGGATTCCACACATTCTCCTTTTTTTATTGTGGATCACGGATTTGTATTTTAAACCACCTCGGATACTATATCCTCTTGAAAATGAGAGTCGAGAACGCAAAATGGACATTCACAGTGACTTTTATCTCCACGACAATACATCGGCGAAACACTTTAGCTTCAGAGCTAACGTGATAGCATCGTGCTTAACTGCGGATAGAAACAGAAGAAACATGCCCCTGACTGGAAGGATAGCCAGAAGATCAACAATACTATTATTACTTCTACTATCAGGAGACACCGAAACAAACCCTGGACCTGTAACAACACGGTTAATGCTGTCCAGCCTGGAGAAGCCTAGCAATGCTGTTGCTAACGACGCCATTGAAGCTAACTTAGCTACGGGACCTCGACAGAGCTATGCTAAAAACATTAGCTCTCCACCTACGCCAGCCCTCATCTGCTCATCACCACCCGTGCTCACCTGCGTTCCAGCGATCGATGGCGCGACGAAGGACTTCACCCGATCATCGGTGCGGTCGGCGGCTAGCGTCGGATAGCGCGTCTGCTATCCAACTCAAAGTCCTCCTGGTTGTGTTGCTGTAGCCAGCCGCTAATACACCGATCCCACCTACAGCTTTCTTCTTTGCTGTCTTCATTTTCCATTAAACAAATTGCTAAAGATTCACCAACACAGATGTCCAGAATACTGTGGAATTATGTGGTGAAAACAGACGACTTAAGCTGGCCACCGTGCTATTCCAAAATGTCTGCTTCAACCCATGACGTCATGCGCAAACATCATCATACCGAGAAGTTTTCTGCCGGATATTTCCCGGGAAATTTAAAATTGCACTTTATATAAGTTAACCTGGCAGTATTGGCATGTGTTGCAATGTTAAGATTTCATCATTGATATATAAACTATCAGACTGC
>NC_084746.1:31834645-31927145 GCF_033978785.1 Entelurus aequoreus
TATCTGTTGGCTTTTGGATATAGTATAGGCCCCTACTAATGTTTCAAAAAAACCCTGCGAATGGCAAAATACACAAAAAATAGACCCTAAAAGGTCCTATTTTTAATACTCTAAACCAGGGGTGTCAAACTCATTTTCGCTCAGGGGCCACATGGAGGAAAGTCTATTCCCAAGTGGGCTGGACTGGTAAAATCATGGCATAACTTAAAAATAAAGACAACTTCACTTTGTTTTCTTTGTTTAAAAATACAACAAGCACATTCTGAAAAAGGTACAAACCATAATGCTTTTTTTGTTTTTTTTACACTTACATGTTGCAGTTAATAGTATTCGATCTTCATTTGTCGTTATTAGAGATGTCCGATGATATCGGCAGGCCGATATTATCGGCCAATAAATGCTTTAAAATGTAATATCGGAAATTATCGGTATCGTTTTTTTATTATCGGTATCGGTTTTTTTTTTTTTTTTTTTTTTTTTTTTAAATTAAATCAACATAAAAAACACAAGATACACTTACAATTAGTGCACCAACCCAAAAAACCTCCCTCCCCCATTTACACTCATTCACACTCATTCACACAAAAGGGTTGTTTCTTTCTGTTATTAATATTCTGGTTCCTACATTATATATCAATATATATCAATACAGTCCGTAAGTACACATGATTGTGCGTGCTGCTGGTCCACTAATAGTTCTAACCTTTAACAGTTAATTGTACTCATTTTCATCAATTACTAGTTTCTATGTAACTGTTTTTATATTGTTTTACTTTCTTTTTTATTCAAGAAAATGTTTTTAAATTATTTATCTCATTTTATTTTTTTATTTTTTTTAAAAATGACTTTATCTTCACCATACCTGGTTGTCCAAATTATGCATAATAATGTGTTAATTCCACGACTGTATATATCGGTATCGGTAATTAAGAGTTGGACAATATCGGAATATCGGATATCGGCAAAAAAGCCATTATCGGACATCCCTAGTCGTTGTCTATACTTTGATGTGATAATGTCACATCAAAGGTGGAATTGAGTCTGGCAGAGTTTTAAAATGCTTATATTGCTGTTATTTTTTTATCTTTAGAATATTAAATAAATAATATCAAAATCAAATTACAGAATATTATTAATGTAATGTACTCATTTTCCTCAACTGATGTAGTAACATGTGGTTTATTCTGTACATACAGTGCAGGCCAAAAATTTGCACAGACCTTCTCATTCAATGAGTTTTCTTTATTTTCATGACTACCCGGTATTTACATTGTAGATTGTCACTGAAGGCATCAAAACTATGAATGAACACTTTTGGGGTTATGTACTTAACATAAAAAGGTGAAATAACATGTTTTATATTTTAGTTTCTTCAAAATAGCCACCCTTTGCTATGATTACTGCTTTGCACACTCTTGGCATTCTCTCGATGAGCTTCAAGAAGTAGTCACCTGAAAGGGTTTTCACTTCACAGGTGTGCTTGAGGCTCATCAAGAGAATGCCAAGAGTGTGCAAAGCAGTAATCAGAGCAACGGGTGGCTATTTTGAAGAAACAAGAATATAAAACATGTTTTCAGTTATTTCACCTTTTTTTGTTAAGTACATAACTCCACATGTGTTCATTCATAGTTGTGATGCCTTCAGTGACAATCTACAATGTAAATAGTCATGAAAATAAAGAAAATACATTGAATGAGAAGGTGTGTCCAAACGTTTGGCCTGTACTGTATGTAGCATCATCTACAACAAAAAAATTTAATTTGGACTCATTTCATTAATCATGAAATGAAGAAAATCATAATATGAAGTTAGAAGCGGATACAAATTATTTCAGCATATTGATGTGCACCCAGAAAATGTGTCCCCAGTCATAAGTACAAGACGAAATGTACAGATTATCAAAAGCATTTATTTGTTTACAAAATGTCACAGGTTACATTACCAACAACATATTTGACAATCAAGGCATGAACGTAACAATCGACATGTTCTATCATTACTATCACAAGTAAGCAGCGCAAGTACGTACCGTCCAAACACGGAAGTGTTGCCTCTATTTTAACACGGCACATAGCCCCACCCATAGACATCTTATAAGTAGACGCAGCATTGGCTACTGTGATGTGAGAAATTCGGCTGCCATCTTGGAGTGGTGATGAGGAGCCGGCGAGCAGCCTAAACTGACAGTTGACAGGTAGAAAACAAAGATGCCGGGCTGGTGTTCAGCGTTTTCCTGCTCAAATGAGCGGACTGTTGAAAATAGGAATCGGGGGATTACTTTTCACAAGTAAGATTTAACATTAACGTACTATTGGTTGTATTTTGTGAAAAGAATATTACCACAGAGTTGAGAAGGAGCAAAGATCTTCAATAGTACTGAAATCGTAGCCGCTAGCAAACAAGAATTATGACCATAATAGAATTGCTTGTCAATGAAATTAATTACATTTAAAAATGTCATACTTGAATAACATAACATGAAAAACAAAATTCACCAGCCGCCACTGATTATGATGCATTCTCATTTTAGGCAAAGTATAAGACAGTACTTTCTTAAAAGTATAATTGTAACCAGGAATAAGTCTTCAAGTAACAATATTCAAATACTAACATTGTTGGGTAAGACAGAATGAGGTTGTTTTTTAATCCAATGAAACCGATTGGTGGTTTTAGTTGATATAAAGACTTTCAGGTGTTTATATATGTTTATGTTTAAGTATTTGGCAGAGGATTTTATCCAAAGCGACATACATAAAAAATACATATAAAACAATCACTGTAAACATTATCATTTAAGGGAAGAATGTAATACAAAATATCAATACAAAGTGTCAGGACAGAATAAACTCTCTGCTGCTGCAGCAACAGAGATACAGTCTATAGGTTCCTAAGACATATAGATATCTAATGTATTCATATATTTTTTATGTAGGATATACACATGTATATGTAACCTAATCATATAGTTTCTTCAATTTAAAAATACCTGACCGTTTTTTTCCCCTTTCTCTGGGATTATATTCCCAGTTTTAATCTTGGACGTCTGGTCATTTATAGCATATAAGAATATTCTATTACTGTTAAGCAAACTATAAATAATAAAACACGCCAAAACATGTGTCCTTTATCATAGTTACACGTATGACAGAAAAACGCGTGAAAATCAGTGGTATTCAGTGAGGTAAAATGAATTAAATGCACTGACAGTTCATTGCTCCTGCCATATGAATTGCACTGAGATCACCACTCCAAGATGGCGGCCCCGCGTCTCGTCAGCGCCAGTAGGCAGTAGCGGTCGATGCTGAGTCTACTTATAAGATGTCTATGGCTCCACCCCCTCTAGGCTCTCATGGGGAGGGGGGATGCAAAGAATTGCTATTGCGACATCCAATGGACACATTTAGAACTGCAGTTTCTTCCATTCAAAAATGTCATCTTATTTTTATACTTTTTTATACTACTCATCTTGCGGGCCAGATTAAACCCGTTTGTGGGCCTGATCCGCGGATATCCCAGCTCTAAAACATATAACATGCCTCTCACAGGTATTAGGCACATTTTACATGCATACAGTACTGCTCTTACGAAATGTGCATTTACACATTATCACATCTTGTCAAAGCTTCTTCCTGTGGGAAAATATTGAGTGAATTGACTTATGAGACAGCGCCGAGTGCTGTATTCAATCAAAACTGCAGCATCCTTTTCCCCCTGCAGATAGCGCCATCAAAACATTTTCTCTTTAAAGTAAAGTAGTGAATCTACTGTATGGGTGATGAAGCAAATGGGTTTAATAATTACAGTGGTACCTCAATTTTCTGAAGCCCCACTTTTTGTAGGATTTGTTTTTTGATGAAAATGTTGGTAAAATGTGACCAGTTTTTTGTCTTGATTACTAGAGAGTCAAACATTGCGCCTTACAAACTACTATGTTTGCCCACATCCATTATGCGGAATTGAGGGCCTGAATAAAGAATTCCGTGTGTTGGTGACTCAGTCGTTTTACTTTTTTATTAAGTATTACTGCAAAATAACATTTGCAAGTGCCAGCACTTTGATAAAGAAGGTGAGAAATCAAGATAAAACATAGTACTTATATCTCAAGCCTTTTTCTTCACTCGTACTCTGCTCATCGCTTCAATAATGGGAAACATTATTGTTTATTTATCCATTTAATTTGTCATGTATATCTATTTTGCATTATTTTCTGTATGCACAACATAATTATACTCTCTTAAAAAGTGTTTGTGGTATTATTTTGTATGTCCGAAACGGATTAATTGGATTTGTGTTATTTTTAATGGGACAAATTGCTTCGGATATCGTATGAGTCTGTCTTTGTCTGACCTTTTGGAATGGATTAATAGCGTTAACCGAGATATCACTGCTTCTCATTAATGATAAATTAATTTTACTTTCAGAATATGGGGGGGAAGCTTCTTCAGGCGCCACATTTTGGACACCCCTAAATTAAACTGTTTTTATATGCATGTGGTAGAGCATTTGTACATTATTTCAAGACGAATGCAATATCTCAGACTGTATTAAAGTGGACTAACAAGTATACAGAGCTCCCGTCACACTACAGTCATGATAGCACAGAAGATTTGCGAGGTCTCTGCTTTTTTAATGAATAATTACCTGACTCTGTGTCTGATGTAATGGATGCTACATTGGATGGCTAATCAATATTTTATCTCCAATGTTGCGTATCGCTGATATCAACACTCAACGACTGGTGATAGTGATTGAGAGCCAGCACTTACAGCCTGCTCTGTACTCCTCTCCTGACTCCATTTTTTATGTGTTTGCCCAATCCAATGTTAAAAGCAATCAATGTAATGGATCATGAACCACTGGAGTTTACTATGAATCCGAGGAGGGGCTATATGCTTCCTGCGCCAGGGCAAGATTTATAAAACTTGGCAAAAGAAGCGCTGTGTCACCATTGCAGCATCCCTGAGCAGAGCAGGTCGGCAGCCTTCATTGCTGCTGCAGTGGCCCTGCTGCAAACAAAGGGTAATCTTGTGACAAAACACACTGCTCATACAACAATGCCCCATACTATTTTACTTGTTCTACATTTTGTTATGTGAAAGCCTTACTCCAAAATGGAATTTATTTTTGTCCTCAAAATTCTACTCACAATACCCCATAATGACAACGTAAAAAGTATTTTTTTAAATTTTGCAATTGTTTTAAAAAAAAAATAACATGTACATAAGTATTCACAGCCTTTGCGTAATACTTTTTATTTTTTTAATTTTTTTATTAAGTCAACATAAAAAACACAAGATACACTTACAATTAGTGCACCAACCCAAAAACCTTCCCTCCGCCATGTACACTCATTCTCACTCATTCACACAAAAGGGTTGTTTCCTTCTGTTATTATTATTCTGGTTCTTACAATATATATCAATACAGTCTGCAAGGGATACAGTCCGTGAAGCACACAAGATTGTGTGTGCTGCTGGTCCACTAATAGTACTAACCTTTAACAGTTAATTTTACTCATTTTCATTAATTACTAGTTTCTATGTAACTTTTTTTTTATATTGTTTTACTTTCTTTTTTGTTCAAGAAAATGTTTTTTATTTATTTATTTTATTTCATTTAATTTTTTTAAATAAAGGACCTTATCTTCACCATACCAGGTTGTCAATGAAATTAGACTGTTAAAGGGTTCGTAAAACCAGGTCCAGTCCAGATTATGTCCAGGTCGGGCTCAGCAACACACACCTTCATTTATGTACACTCAAAATTAGGGAACACAACAACAGATTGCATATAATCTATAAACAAAATTACATTTTCAAAATAAGCATTTATGTACAGTCCAGATTATGTCCAGGTCGGACTCAGCAACGTTTTATGTACACTCAAATTAAGGAACTCAAACAACAGATTGCATATAACCTATAAACAAAATTACATTTTCAAAATAAGAATTTGAGGACTTCTCATCCTTTTTTTTAAATGTTTTTTTGGCATCATTATTGGTTTCAACCATATAATAAAATACTGAATAAATGTTTTAAAGAAAGTAATACTAAGAGAATATCTGTTTTTGGCCTTAAAAATAAACCTTTTACTGAGTACTGTAATTAAATGGACTAAATCATGACTGTCAATGAACTCTCCTAAAATACAGACCCTGTTTCCATATGAGTTGAGAAATTGTGTTAGATGTAAATATAAGCGGAATACAATGATTTGCAAATCATTTTCAATCCATATGCAGTTGAATATGCTACAAAGACAACATATTTGATGTTCAAACTGATAAACATTTTTTTTGTGTGCAAATAATCAACTTTAGAATTTGATGCCAGCCACACGTGACAAAGAATTTGGGAAAGGTGGCAACAAATACTGATAAAGTTGAGGAATGCTCATCAAACACTTATTTGGAACATCCCACAGGTGAACAGGCAAATTGGGAACAGGTGGGTGCCATGATTGGGTATAAAAGTAGATCCCATGAAATGCTCAGTCATTCACAAACAAGGATGGGGCGAGGGTCACCACTTTGTCAACAAATGTGTGAACAAATTGTTGAACAGTTTAAGAAAAACCTTTCTCAACCAGCCATTGCAAGGAATTTAGGGATTTCACCATCTACGGTCCGTAATATCATCAAAGGGTTCAGAGAATCTGGAGAAATCACTGCACGTAAGCAGCTAGCCCGTGACCTTCGATCCCTCAGGCTGTACTGCATCAACAAGCGACATCAGTGTGTAAAGGATATCACCACATGGGCTCAGGAACACTTCAGAAACCCACTGTCAGTAACTACAGTTGGTCGCTACATCTGTAAGTGCAAGTTAAAACTCTCCTATGCAAGGCGAAAACCGTTTATCAACAACACCCAGAAACGCCGTCGGCTTCGCTGGGCCTGAGCTCATCTAAGATGGACTGATACAAAGTGGAAAAGTGTTCTGTGGTCTGACGAGTCCACATTTCAAATTGTTTTGGGAAACTGTGCACGTCGTGTTCTCCGGACCAAAGAGGAAAAGAACCATCCGGATTGTTATAGGCGCAAAGTTGAAAAGCCAGCATCTGTGATGGTATGGGGGTGTATTAGTGCCCAAAACATGGGTAACTTACACATCTGTGAAGGCGCCATTAATGCTGAAAGGTACATACAGGTTTTGGAGCAACATATATTGCCATCCAAGCAACGTTAACATGGACGCCCCTGCTTATTTCAGCAAGACAATGTCAAGCCACGTGTTACATCAATGTGGTTTCATAGTAAAAGAGTGCGGGTACTAGACTGGCCTGCCTGTAGTCCAGACCTGTTTCCCATTGAAAATGTGTGGCGCATTATGAAGCCTAAAATACCACAACGGAGACCCCCGGACTGTTGAACAACTTAAGCTGTACATCAAGCAAGAATGGGCTCCTCAGTTCCCAAACGTTTACTGAGTGTTGTTAAAAGGAAGGCCATGTAACACAGTGGTGAACATGCCCTTTCCCAACTACTTTGGCACGTGTTGCAGCCATGAAATTCTAAGTAAAAAATAAAGTTTATGAGTTTGAACATCAAATATCTTGTCTTTGTAGTGCATTCAATTGAATATGGGTTGTAAAGGATTTGCAAATCATTGTATTCCGTTTATATTTACTGTACATCTAACACAATTTCCCAACTCATATGGAAACGGGGTTTGTAACAGAAACCATGTCAAGCTTCAGAAACAAACCAATCCTTAAACACATTTTTTCAACTTCCACCCAAAACGAAGACACAATATGACAATACCAAAACAAATGCAGGGTGGATTCAGACTCCTGACAACAAAATCGGCAATTATAAAAACATTCTCAAAAGTTTAATAATCATTCCACAAACAGTTAATGCCCAAAGGCCGATTAGTTGCAAGGGTCATTTTTAATGGTGGACATGTTTTTCAACAAATCTCGCTTAAATTTTTACAGACATGTTTGTCTATCCCCAAGAAGTATGTATCAAATTCCACACAGTGGGTGGGGGTTTTTTTACACTGCATTGAGCTGTGTGAGAAATTTCAAGTAAATCGGATTTATGGGCCCAAACTTCTAATAACAGCGCCATCGTGTGGTGTATTCGTCAAAAAAATAAAAATAGCAAGGGCAACAGAGTCCAGGTGCATGATGTGGCAAATGTGTGCAGCAGTCCAGCAGTAGAATAGTCAGCTATACACAGTCAAATGCACCTATTTGTTTTTATTATATTGTGTTTCTGTAGGCATGGTTATTGCTATGTGACGACACTTTGTTGTGAAAGTGGGTGTAGATTAAAACTTATTTTTAGCTGTCTTTAATTTTATTTTTTTTGGAAGAACTGAACTTCCAACGTTTCGTGGAATCAAACACTGATATCAGAGAATGATGTAGCAAGGCATCCCCAGCTTCTTGCTGCCTAGCAACAAGGGATTTCCTAATATGGCGACAGCACACAGGCCTCAATAGTGGAGGGGTGTGTCCACACGCCCTGGAGCTCCCTTCTTCTTTGCCGCAATGACCGGGACCATATTTTGCAATAGTGCACGTATGGTGATGTGTTTATGAGTTGGATCATTTGATCTGACGACGCTAAGCTGATTCGCTGACGCCGTTTTCGGGTTTAAGCTCCGCGCCGCTCCCCTGCAGCGTGCACTAAGTGGACCAGGACCGTTCCACTGTGGCTCGTAAAGGGGGCGTGTCCTCTCTGGAAATAACGTGCTGCTGGCTGCTGAACTTTCTGCTGCACAGCCAATAGGTTCGGTCAGTGTGTATATTTAGAGGAACCGGGGCGGTTTAGGACACTTTCGGCTCTAAAACACCGGTAGAGACGTCGTCTGGGCGTCTCAGAGGCGCCGTGGGGGCAGCTGGGAAAAGGCGTCAATTAGTGCCAAGTTTATTAGCGTACGTATCGTCGCTGCTCTGCCTTTTCGTTATTCTTCTGTGGTCTTGTCGCTACAAGCCCACCTTTTTTATTTGTCTTCCAGGTGTCTGGTTTATTCGAAGGTATGCTGGAGAAACTTGAAATAAACGACGATGGTGAGTGTTGACGCCATGTAATGTAAAAGTTGACGACAATTATTAGACTTAAAGTGTCTGCCACTTCCGGGTGGCGAACTGCTGCTTCGGCCATTAATCATACTTACTTGTCATACTTAAATACATAGATTCACATTTTTACCAAACGGCTAATGTAGTCGTACAGAAAGTCGTAAATTAAATGTTTAGCAAGTCCAAAAAGCCTCCTCACAGTATGTCAGCAAAGCTCTGATGTTTTCTTTAGGACAGGGGTGTCCAGACTTTTCAAACACCAAGGCCATTTTGATTTTATTTTTTGTAAAAAAAAAAAAAATACTAGAAATAAACAGCTAAAATGATGTACAAAGCAAACTATAACCTGCTACCCAAGAATGTCCAACAATTCATCTCAACTAAAGAGTAGAAATATAACCTTAGAGGAAAATCTAATTTAAAACATTTGTACGCTCGTACAACACAAAAAACCTTTAGCATATCAGTATGTGGAATTAGATTATGGAATGGATTAAGTAAAGAAGTTAAACAATGAACTGATATGATCCAGTTTAAGAGGTTGTTCAAATTAATGGTGCTTACAAAGAATAATAATTATGAGAAACACCGTCAACCTTTTGAAAATGGGATATTCTTCATCTCAGTATGTTTATCATGACTGACTTATTATGTATTACAAAAATTGCTGTATTAATCATTCACAGATGTCATTGTGCTACAAAAAGAAGTCAGTAAATGAACGTATGTATTCGTAAATGCTCTGAAGTGGGAAAGGGGTCGGATTAAATAAGCTTTGCTTCTTCCTACTCCTTTTCGGACATGATGCAAAGTGAAATGATATGAAAATGTGTGATGTATTTTGCTGTAAGTGTGTTCATGTTCGAAATAAACTAAAGAAAGAAAGAAACGTGTGTGTGTATATATAGACAAAACTATGCATCAGGTTTGTGTTGTAGGTTACAAAGCGTATCATTATTTGTGGCATTGTGATTTCTACTTTTTCTCATTACATTAAACATTTTACTGTTTTTTGGGTAGATTTTATATTGACAATATGCTGTGGGCCACACTTGTTTTTCTACTTAAAAAGCCTTATAGTCGAAGATCTTGCACAGTTTGTAACAGGAACTCTTACGGGCCAACTGCAAAAAAATGTTCATCAAAGATGGTCTTTATGACAAGGGTGTTCTTCTGTTTTTATTAATTGCAAAAAGTTAACCGTTTTTGTGATACAGTTTTTAAAGACTTATTGCAAAAAAAAACTAGTCAAATGTTTTCTATATGTCAGCAGAGATCAGATTTTATTTAGGACTTAGTGCAAAAACACTAGTCCAGAGGTGTCAAACTCGAGGCTCGGAAGCCACATCTGGCCCGCCAGATCATATTATGTGGCCCGTAAAAAAACCTGGAAATGTGTGGTAATAAGTCATTTCGTAATTTTTGCTAAATGTGTATGAATGAACTCAATATCATTATATGCAAAACGCTATTCCAAGCATTTGTTTAGCCTTTGAAAACCTTTAAAAAAACAATAACTGAACTTCAATACCTGCTTGTTACCTTAACTTCTGATTGCAAGTCACTTTTTCAAACAGTTTGTTGGCATACAATATGATGATGAATAAATGAAATGGGCGATTGTGTAATATCATGTGGCGACTATACATTTATATGGTTTTGCATTGTAACACTGATGTGGGCCATGATGAAAATTAGTTTGACACCACTGCTCACTAGTCGGACATCTTTTATGTGACAGGAACTCTTGTTGTTTTTAAGGAAGTACTGCACAAATGTTTATAATAGTTTGTCAGGGAGCACGTTGCTGTTTTAAAGACCAACTGCATAAAACACTCGTCAAAGATTGATATAACAGAGCACTTTTGTGTTTTCAAAGACCTACAGTAAAATAAAAAAAACCTCAGCTACTTAAAAATGTAAAAAGTGTATTGAGAAGAAGTTGCAAAAATGTTCAGTCCAAATTTTTTGAATTTTCTGCTCTGAAGCCAGTCCCTGTCCGACATTAGCACGCGGGCTGTCGGTTTCAGAGTTATGTTTTAAGGTGTAGCCTAATGTTGATGTGTTTCTTTCCTCTCCCTCTATCTTCTACATCTCAATGTTCAGAAGGAGAGAGCAGTAAAGTGGTAGCAAGTGCGCCAGAAACTTAATGGTTGTTCAGTGTGTTGCTTCCAAGTGCTCATTATCTTTTCCCTGTACTCAAGTGTTTTCCTGCTCTTCTTTCCCCTTACAGTTGCTGAACCTGAGAGTGATATTTACATGCGATTTATGAAATCCCACAAGTGCTATGACATCGTCCCTACAAGCTCCAAGCTGGTCGTGTTCGACACGGCGCTCCAAGTGAGTCGTAATTGTCTTCATGTGTAAGATGTAAGATTGCTTTTTACTCTCACCAGAAGGTACACCATATTTACGAGTACGAGACAAGATCTTAACATTCATTTTAAGCAAGAGTGGCATGTGGGGACAATTCTAAGGGCCCTTGACTGGCAGGTGTTTGGGCTCAATTCCTGACAGTGCCCCCTGATTTTAAGAAAACTACAAAGACAAGGTATATGTGATTGGGCAAGAAAACATTATTAAAAATTGCCTGTGCCACAAAACAACTACGTGCACTTTGAAGTATTTTATAGATTTGCATTCCTATAGATCACACATTAGCTTTTAACTGTTAGACTTAGACTTCCTTTGTTGTCATTCAAATTTGAACTTTACAGTACAAAAGAACGCAATTTTGTTGCATTGACTCGTTGTCGTGCAGGATAAAAGAGCAATAAGGTGCAGGTATACATAGATTACTGTACAGATAAATATATTGCACTTTTGCATATGGTAAATGGCAATGGTAAATGGGTCGTACTTGTAGAGCGCTTTTCTACCTTTTTTAAGGAACTCAAAGCGCTTTGACACTATTTTCCACATTCACCCATTCACACACACACATTCACACACTGATGGCGGGAGCTGCCATGCACGGCGCTAACCAAGTCGTTATATTCCAGCGAGTTAATCCGTTTTGGGGGGAAATTGAGGGGATTATTATGATGCGTTCAAGAGTCTTATGGCCTGAGGGAAGAAGCTGTTACAGAACCTGGTGGTTCTGCTGCCGAGGCTGCGGAACCTCTTTCCAGAGTCCAGCAGTGAAAACAGTCCTTGGTGGGGGTTGGAGATGTCTCCTGTTTCCGCAAATAAAAAATAAAATTAAGTTGAAATACAGTAAATATAATTAAATATATTTTGGGGAGCTGCGTGGGTTCTTCTGATGGTGTGTCAAGTGTATCGATGATTCGGCTGTATATTGTCTTATCTCTGGGCTGCTTGCAGTGGCATCTTGCTACTGGCGGAAGCAGTCCAGAGTGCCTGGAAATACCTGCCAACATTTGCATTTCAAAATATTGAAAAACTCCTGGCAAAATGAGTAAATATAAGAGATTTTTATTTTCACTACAAATCGCTGTTAAATCAAAATACCTTTACGGCCAGGACTTAAACTCATGTTATTTGCATCACTACTACCCCATCCACTCAAATATTGCACAAATGAAAACAAAAACAATTCTGGGGTTTTTCACGGACGAAGCTTATAGCTGAAACATTTTGCAAACTCGTTCATGTCGTTTTTTCCTCAATGTTACAAAAAGTATGAGCAAGTGTGAGCAGCTTCCTGCTTTTCTTTAGGACTACAAGTCTCCTGATATTTACACAAAGTTTGGATTTTGCCTATTCTGTCTTCATGTCCATCTATCCATTGTTGATTTGGTTGAATGATGTAATATGAAACTCAAGCGCGTAGTGTGCACAAAGCACATGATGTCAACACCAAATCCGTCTTTGACTGCCAGATGGGTATGCTTTTGACTAATCAATGAATAATACAAAACATCTGTGTTATTTCTGCCCGCGAGACCTCTTTTCTCTTACAGGGTTATACAATAGGTTATATTAGGCCTGGGCAATTATTTTCACTCGGGGAGCCAAATTTAGAGAAAAAATGTGTCTGGCGGCCGGTATATCTGTTTTAGGAACACTAATAAAAAAAACCTCACTAATGTCTGATTGAGTGCAAAAACGTTATGACAGACCGCCTTAAAAAACGTAATGGAATTTTTTTTTTTTTTACTGAATGACACACCCAGAATAGAATGTACATGGAAATAAAGAATGTGGGATTTACAATATTAACTATGAACGATAAAACACTGAATATTGACAATTAATGAACATCACACCCCCTCTCGATCGACATATTTTACAATCGAGAAAAACGCAACAAAAATGCAACAAACACAGTGAAATATGAAAGCGAAGGGTAAAAAAAACCCTCCACCTACAATCTGATATATCTGATAAATCATTAAGCTTTAGAACTTGGTTGTAAAAAATCTCCTTCTGCGTCTGTCCCTGACACCCACATGTCAGGCTGGCCGCTCTGGAAACACTCTGTGGAAACATTCCCCACCCACACTGCTTGGTGCCTCGTCTGAGCTGCTGTGACTTAGCTATAGTAACTCGTATATAATGCAAAAGCACAGATTCCAACCATTTAAATACTTTGTATAGTTCAAGACTTAGGTCATTTGAAAACATCACTACACATCATAATGGCAGCTACAGTTTCCATCTTAAATTAAAAAAAAAATATTTGGAAATGTCCGGCGGGCCAGATTGAAAAGCTTAACTGGCCTCATGCGGCCCCCGTGCCTTAATTTGCCCATTGAAAAGCTTAACTGGCCTCATGCGGCCCCCGTGCCTTAATTTGCCCAGATCTGGGTTAGATGTTTTCATCTTGAGATTTCTATTGTCACACCCCTACTTTTTACTTACACAGGCACATAACACTTTGTACTACGGCCACCGATTTTCAAGCTTCAAGTTAATATTCACTAAAGGGAAAAAAAATAAACTTACTGAGCAGCTCGTGGCTGATGACTGAATTTGCCATGAAAGCATCATAAAGCTGTTAAACAGTAATCCTGCCAGGGCTTTGAAGTGTTTATCTTTAACCATTAAATCCACAGAGGCAAGGGTTACAAACTCTTATCTGAAAGAAGAGAAGGAAATACTATAGCCAGATTAAAGAGATTCCAGAGTGGGTTTTCATCTCGAACAGCTTCCCTTTTCCGGAATTGTACTCTTGAGAAAGGGGCTACACAAAGAAGGAATGAGGCCATTTACTGGTCAATAGAACAACATCTTTGACATTGCTCTAGTCTTCAACTATCGACTGTGTGTGCATTATGAGAGGGAGATGCAGGGGAAATGTCATGATTAAAAGCCCGAGAAATATATTCAATTTAAAATGTCTAAATTGTATCGTGTAACTCACATTTTGGTATATTATACTTGCATTGAAATCTAAAGAGGGCTAATTAACTCTGAGCTGCATTTCTGTTTAAGCAACACAGTTCATGTTAATTTACCATGAATGCTGTAAACGATATCTAAGTTCAAATAACTTCAGTCTCATATAGTCGTTGGGAAACAATTGTAATACCAGCTGTGGCTGTAGGTGACCTCTTGAGGATTTTAATAACTCCAAAAGATGGCAGTATTTTGAAGTATTATAAGCAGTTTTATCTACTCACGCATCTGCTTTAAAATGTCGATCACACTACTCGGCTGTTGCTGTGAAACTTGCTGTACTGTTTACATTAAACTTGTCAGTGGTATGAATGCTGGCTGAGCAGTTTGGTTTTTGTTGCTACTTTGTTTTGTAATGTATATTTGTATGTCTGTATATTTAAATGTTAACGATTTGAACATTTCATATTACAGTTGTGACCAAAAGTATCACGGGTATCATCATCGCGATATTGTTGAATATGTTCAAAAAGTACTTATAACACACACTTACAATCTTTTAACCAAGTTTTATTTTTAATAACTAGACACAGTTAGAAAACCACTATTTTGCATGGTTTGTGTTTCTTATGCTTTACTGATAGTGTTTGCCTTAGTATTTTATATTTTTAAATTTTATTGTTTTAAATATTGCTTTGTACATTAGCACTTTAAGCTCTATTTAAAATAAAAGTGCGTAACAAATAAAATCTATTATATGTTTACTATTTCTGGCCGGCACTGTGTCCTACACTGTTTAGCTGTTAAACGTCTATTTTCTTAGGAGTATAAATTAGAACGATCATTCTACTCCAGGAAAGCTCAGTTTGTAGATTCAATGTGCACAATTAAATATCTTAGTTCCTCAGGCAGCAATGTGTTTGTATACATTTAGATTGGGGTATGTTGTTTAATGGAGAAATATGTTAATGTTTATTGTTTTCATGTTACCATTTAAGCTAATGAGCTGGCACCAGTCAGTCCGTAACCAGTGATGGGCAGTAACAAGCTGCATGTATCTAAGCTACGTAGCTTAACTATGTTTTACGAGTAGCTTTTCCAGTAGCTTAGCTACTTTTAGACCCATGTAGCTAGATGGCTTACATCAAAGCTCAAAGCTACAAAGAGAGAAAATGGACTGTGAATCTAGGCCAAAAAGAAAATATGGAGAAAAAACAATGACTTGGATGAATGAGAACATCTGTACGTACAGACAAAATCCATGATGATTGGTTGGTGTTCGTATGATGAGTCACAATTGGTTAAGGTTAGGGTTAAACATTATGGACTGGCCAATCAGAGGCAAGATAATGTAGGTCATCAAAACTAGTAAGAAAATAACAACAGTCATGCACTCAGGTTACATGATGACGAGGGAGTCTGAGACAAAGGGACGCTTCAAGCTGACAACTAAAAAAAAATATATATATATACATTTTTCAAGAAAAATACTTGAAAATGGCAGAGGAATTCTCTCCCGCAGATTAGATTTTTCCTTAAGTGATGAGGACGACGTGCAAGAAAGCCACAATGCGTGTCCTTGGCCATATTTAGACAAATGTATGTGTTTAGAGAAAGCAATACCCAAAACCGTAGTTTTTAGTTGTTTACTCAATGAACCAAAATCATATCTGCTCTCTTTATCGAAGATGTCCAACACACATTTAAGAAAACACATTAAGGTGAATTGAGTTCATGAGAATTTTTACTGCACATAACCATTACAAAATGTTCCCATACTACACAAGTCTTTGTTTTTTTTGTCGAGATATAGAGAGATGCGGTTTTTTTTACTGTGGGTAGAGAAAATGAATAACATTATATGGGTGGGCCAAAGAAAAGACAAACGAAATAAATGCATACAGTGGGATGTGGGCACCCCTAGAGGTAGTTTTAGGGTGTCCACAGCTAAATGACAGATAGTTAATAGTAATGGACCCTTATTGGGTCCATTTGTACACTCTGTTACATTAACATTGATATTATACATGTGGGCCCATAGATAGAAATGCCGTTAAATGTAGCTTTGATGTAGCAAGCTACTTTTGCTGTGTAGCTTGTAGTGTAGCTTGCTACAATTCTCTTGGGATAGCTTCCCCTGTAGCTTAGCTACATTTAATAGAGAGTAACTTGTAGCTTGTCTTACTACATTTACCAAGTAGCTTGCCCATCACTGTCTGTAAGTTTATTAAAGTGTAGTTATTATTCTGTTTTTGAAACATTATTTCAAACTGTAAGGCTAACCTTTGGGAGCTGTACTGCGGTTATCATTATTACCATTTATCCTTACATCCCAAAAATAAGACCATGTAGTCAAAGCGCTACCTTTCCTTTGCCCTTTTTAATGTAATCCTGAAGTTACTGGTACATACAAAAAGTTTTACATTTAAGAACTTTTGTATTCAAATTGTTAGGACAAAATGATTGATTAAAAAATTCATTTATATTTTCCGACTGACAGGTCAAGAAGGCATTTTTTGCCCTGGTTGCCAATGGCGTACGAGCTGCTCCACTGTGGGACACAGAGAAGCAAAGTTTTGTGGGTAAGAATCCCCTCCTCTTTAGTTAAGTTAAAAAGGATGTTTATCCTACTATTTTATCTCCTTCAGCTTTGTCATTTGTAGCTTTCTTAGTTTCGCCATTAGCCAGACCGTTTTACCATGTAATCATAGCGAAGAACGTCATTGCAGCCACTGTTGAAAGAACACAATGGAAACTTTGTATTATCCCCTGGTCATGGTGAATGGAGCATGATTTCTTGAAGGTTATTAAAACTGCCATGAACTATTTAACCCACAGAGTTTCCTTTGTATTGAGAGGTAGTGTCCAGACGCTTTTATTGTTCCGCAAAAAAAAAAACATCCCTCATTGTCAAAAGCAAGTCAATTAGTTTTTGTCATGCACTCTTTCTCCTTCTTTCCTGGGTTGAGTTTACTGCTTGTGATAAATAATGGATGTAAAGTCATTGCAGGGATAAAGCAGAAGGAGTGAGATGGGCTTTTTCAAACACGCCCTCTTAAAAGGCTCCTCACAAATACATCACATGTTTTTTTTTCTCACAGGGATGCTGACAATCACAGACTTCATCATAATCCTTCACAGATACTACAAGTCGCCAATGGTAGGGTCCGTAACCTCCGGTCCACTTCCTGGATTGCTGTCAGTCAACTGAAGTCTGTTACATGGTGTGGTTTCAGGTACAAATATATGAGCTGGAAGAACATAAGCTGGAGACGTGGAGAGGTGAGCCAGTCTTGCTAACATACAAGGTGTGTCAGACGAAGTTCCAGGGGCATTGTCCAAAACACATGTTTCATATCAAACTACCAAGTTTTCCCCTTCGAAATACAGTAACCACTCTGGAGTCTATAGAGTCCTTCTCTGCCACAACTTCACGCCTCCTGGAAAGATTCTTCTGGGATCCTTTGCAGCCATCTTAAAGTTGCCCGCATCTTTAAAACAGGTCCACACAGAGCTAGGTTGAGTGAGTTGAGATGTTGCTCTAGCACGCCATGGTGAGCAGCCACGGTGTCATGATGAAGCAGCTGCGAGTTGTCCTACAACAACTTTCACCTCTTCTCGTGCACTGAACAAAGCAAACAATGCTGGATCTCTTTGTAGATGTGCTGGGTGATGGTCTAGCCCTGTGGCAAGAACTTGCAGTGGACGATGCCCCTCACATCAAAAAATTAGCTCAGCATCAACGGTCCTGGAACTTTTCTGACACACCTTGTACTGTAAATGCTCTAATTATAGCCAGTTTGTTTGTTTACATAAACTGCAAAAAAGGCAGGTCTTAATTGCAAGCAGGCGATAGCAGTGGTAACTCTGTTTTTGTTCTGTAATCTGTTCCAAAAGGTCAGATTGAAACTGAATTAGATAAAAAAGAAGGCAAAGCCATGCAAACACCACCAAGTTCTTTAGACTTATACAAATGTTATTGATCCACAAGGGAAATTGTTCCACACAGTAGCTCAGTTACAAAGGCTGGAAAGGATAATGCACACAATGCACAAAAAGAGGGCGAAAACAAAAGGTATAAAGTAGACTGAAAATGTACCATAGTAGCAATATAACATATACGTAATATTTACATATTATATATACAGTATATAAAAGATACTGATATATTATTATATTATATTTTTATATAATATATACAATATATAAAAAATCCCAGTTACCATGTACAATATTACAGTATATGTAACAGCTGCAGCAAGAAAAGGGCAGCATAAAATAAAGAGTAGATCCAGCAGTAAATATGCATTATAAACAAAGAGAGGTAGCTAACATAGAAGCGGTTCAGGTAATAGACAAATATCTATTGCTGTATGGCGAGTGATTATACAGCTTTTTTGGTAGTGTTTCTCACCTTCTTTAACGAGGTGCTGGCACTCACAACTTTTTTGGGCCCCATCTTGGGTTATTTAGCAGCTGTAGACGGTACATGAAAACCGGTGCAAGGTTTTTGTCATATTTTTGTAGAGAAAACTAACTATTACCAAAAGTTAGGGCGTACAAAAAACTGAGGTACCATTGTATTTATAACCATTTTGTATTCAATAATGACATGGAGTGCACAAGAAAGTCCAAGGGAAAAAATACTTCTTTTTGACCAATTTCACATTCATTAACAAGTATAATGCACAACCCTGCAACAAAACCAATGTTGCAATGGCAGTAAGGAGCAAACTACTCAGTCAGTAATAATACTGCAGAATAATTCACTGTAAACAGTATGGCAAAGTGTAACATCTATGAGTTTCACACCAACAACTGAGTATCAATCAATGTTTATTTATATAGCCCTAAATCACAAGTGTCTCAAAGGGCTGCACAAGCCACAACGACATCCTCGGTACAGAGCCCACATACGGGCAAGGAAAAACTCACCCCAGTGGGACGTCGATGTGAATTACTATGAGAAACCTTGGAGAGGACCGCATATGTGGGTAACCCCCCCCCACTCCCCTCTAGGGGAGACCGAAAGCAATGGATGTCGAGTGGGTCTGACATAATATTGTGTATAAAACTCATGCAGGGTTAGATGAAGCTGCTGGGTACTGATCATGCATCATACTTGAATATAGTTACTGCCATCTTGTGGAGCTGATAGGAAAATGCATCAATAGGTTGCCGACAGACAGCTACGGTATTAATGCCAATGTTTGACCCCTGTGGTTATTTGCTTTTGTAGACCACGCACCCAGCGACTATTGAGGAGTACACAATATGTACACTATTTACTTGTAATATAATAAGTACAAACATCAGTATTGATTTACAATGTTTATTTGTAAGCAGAGAGAACAGTTGTACGTAAGAAAAGCTTTGACCGCTCTAAACCTCTATTTTCTCTGTACAGAGGTTTATCTTCAAGCAACTTTCAAGCCTCTCGTCAACATATCGCCTGATGCAAGGTGCGCTGTGATTGAATGCTTCATTTTATGTTGCCACAATGTCATTGTTATTGTCTTGGCTGTGTGTTGCAGCCTCTTTGATGCAGTCTACACGCTCATCAAAAACAAAATTCACCGCCTGCCTGTCATAGACCCAGTCACAGGGAACGCACTTTATATTCTCACGCACAAGAGGATCCTCAAGTTCCTCCAGCTTTTTGTGAGTCTAACACAATCACTAAGTTTATGATGGCACGATGAGATACACTATATAATGGCAAAAGTATTGGAACGCACTGTAGTAAAATATGAGTGAGATTTGTCTGGATACTCTTGGCCATATATTTTATATTATCCATCCTTTACAACTGTTTGTCTGCTACCACCTGGTGGCTGATGTGTTTCTCTTTCCTCTTTTTTTCCAGATGTGTGAGATGCCAAAGCCGGCCTTCATGAAGCAGACCCTCGGGGAGTTGGGCATCGGCACATACCAGGACATTGCCTTCATCCACCCCAACACGCCCATCATTAAAGCACTAAATATCTTCGTGGAGAGGAGAGTGTCTGCTTTGCCTGTAGTGGATGAGTCAGGTAAACGGAATATTAAATGACAATGCCATGTGCCAAAAGTGCTGGAGAACTCACTCTGTTCCTGCCCCCACTTAAAGGCAAAGTTGTGGACATCTACTCCAAGTTTGACGTCATCGTAAGCGGAAAAGCATGTGCAGTTTGTCTGAGAGACCAAGCTCTCGTTTTAACAAGGCACTGTTTTGTGTGCAGAACCTGGCAGCTGAAAAGACGTACAACAACCTGGACATTACGGTGACGCAGGCCCTCAAGCATCGTTCACAGTACTTTGAAGGTGTCATGAAGTGCCACAAGATGGAAACAATGGAGACAATTGTGGACAGAATTGTTAAAGCTGAAGTAAGTATTTTTTCGCCACCAGCATATATGTATATATGTGTGTGTATATATAAAATATATATATATAAAAACCCTGTTTCAATATGAGTTGGGAAATTGTGTTAGATGTAAATATAAACGGAATACAATGATTTGCAAATCTTTTTCAACCCATATTCAGTTGAATATGCTACAAAGACAACATATTTCATGTTCAAACTGATAAACTTTGCAAGGCTTGCGAAAACCGTTTATCAACAACACCCAGAAACGCCGTCGGCTTCGCTGGGCCTTAGCTCATCTAAGATGGACTGATACAAAGTGGAAAAGTGTTCTGTGGTCTGACGAGTCCACATTTCAAATTGTTTTTGGAAACTGTGGACGTTGTGTTCGGGTGGCATCCTGACCAGATACCCGAACCACCTCATCTGGCTCCTCTCGTTGTGGAGGAGCAGCGACTTAGCTTTGAGCTCCTCCCGGATGACAGAGCTTCTCACCCTATCTCTAAGGGAGAGCCCCGCCACCCGGCGGAGGAAACTAATTTCGGCCGTTTGTACCCATGATCTTGTCCTTTCGGTCATGACCCAAAGCTCATGACCATAGGTGAGGATGGGAACGTAGATCGACCAGTAAATCGAGAGCTTTGCCTTCCGGCTCAGCGCATTATGAAGCCTAAAATTCCACAACGGAGACCCCCGGACTGTTGAACAACTTAAGCTGTACATCAAGCAAGAATGGGAAAGAATTTCACCTGAGAAGCATAAAAAATGTCTCCTCAGTTCCCAAACGCTTACTGAGTGTTGTTAAAAGGAAAGGCCATGTAACACAGTGGTGAACATGCCCTTTCTACTTTGGCACGTGTTGCAGCCATGAAATTTTAAGTTAATTATTATTTGCAAAAAAAAAAAAGTTTGAGTTTGACATCAAATATCTTGTCTTTGTAGTGCATTCAATTGAATATGGGTTAAAAAGGATTTGCAAATCATTGTATTCCGTTTAAATTTACATCTAACACAATTTCCCAACTCATATGGAAACGGGGTTTGTATATCAGAGAGTACAGGCCAAAACACACCTTTTCACCTAACAAAAAAAGGTGAAGTAACTGAAAACATGTTTTATATTCTAGTTCAGGGGTCGGCAACCTTTACCACTCAAAGAGCCATTTTGGCAAGTTTCACAAATTAAAGAAAATAATGGGAGCCACAAAAAAAAAATTTAAATTTAAAATGAAAAACACCGCATATAAAGCTTAAATTGCTTTGTGCTATGTTAACCAGGGGTCTCAGACGCATGCACTTTAATATGGAAATTTGATGTTAGTGCGGCCCGCGAGATTTGAATGAATGGCGCTTGATAGCGTCATACTTGCCAGCCCTCTCATTATTTCCGGGAGACTCGCGAATATCAGGGCGTGATGGCACTGCTTTTGGCGCCCTCTACAGCCTGCCCAAACAGTGTACCTGCTCGACCACATGTAGAATGCAGCTTCAGCTTGCTCACGTAAGTGACAGCAAGGCGTACTAGGTCAGCAGCCACACAGCTTACACTGACGGTAGCCATACCGTATAAAACAACTTTAACACTGTTACGTTACAAATATGCGCCACACTTTGAACCCACACCAAAAAAGAATGACAAACACATTTCTGGAGAACATCTGCACTGTAACACAACATAAACACAACACAACAAATACCCAGAATCCCATGCAGCACTAACTCTTCCGCTCAACCGACGCACGGAGGGGGGGGGGGGGGGTTTGGTGGTAGCGGGGGTGTATAATCTACACCGGAAGAGTTAGGGATGCATGGGATTCTGGGTATTGGTTGTGTTGTGTTTATGTTGTGTTACGGTGGGATGTTCTCCAGAAATGTGTTTTTCATTCTTTTTTGGTGTGGGTTCACAGTGTGGCGCATATTTGTAACGTAACAGTGTTAAAGTTGTTTTATACGGCTACCGTCAGTGTAAGCTGTGTGGCTGATGACTAAGTATGCTTTACTGTCTCCTACGTGTGCAAGTAAAAGCTACATACAACATGTGGCGGGCTGGCACGCTGTTTGTAAATGCTATAGAGGACAGTTACTGCAGTGCAATTAGGGCATGCCCTTAATTTAGTAATTAGAGTGAAAATAGGATTATATTTGCCCTGGGAGTTATCTAGGAGAGGCACTGAGATCCATAAGTCTCCTGGGAAAATCGGGGGGGTCGGCAAATATGCAGCTGAGCCGCATCAGAGTGGTCAAAGAGCCGCGGGTTGCCGACCCCTGTTCTAGTTTCTTCAAAATAGCCACTATGATTACTTTTTCGCACACTCTTAGCATTCTCTCGATGAGCTTCAAGAGGTAGTCACCTGAAATGGTTTTCACTTCACTGGTGTGCTTGAAGCTCAGCGCGAGAATGCCAAAAGTGCAAAGCAGTAATCAGAGCAAAGGGTAGCTATTTTGAAGAAACTAGAATATAAAACATGTTTTCAGTTATTTCACCTTTTTTTGTTAAGTACATAACTCCACATGTGTTCATTCATAGTTTTGATGCCTTCAGTGACAATCTACAATGTAAATAGTCATGAAATACTGTATATACTGTATACTGTAAGAGGTTTGACTATAGCCACATTATACAGTACACCTTGATTTGTTCCCACTACAAGTGTGTTGGTAAGCCTCTAATAACTGCATGAGCTCTACAGTATGAATAATTTAAATTAAACAATACATGGCTGCACAATTATAAAAATTTTGATTTCGATTATGGCTTCTCACGATTATGAAAATATAATAATAAAAAAACGATTACCGGTAATGGTCCTCACATCGTGCATGCAAATTCCGAAGCTTGTGATGGTGAAACAGATGAGAAGCGAAAGAGTGAAAACTGAGCACGTCCATTAGAAGTTTGGGATGTCACCATGGTTGCTACTTTTTATTTGACACAGCTCTAGTATGCCTAATCAATAATCACTAAACTCAACTATATGGTAGTCAATTGATTTCCGCGTTCACGTAACCACGAATGAAGACACAGAATTGGCCGATGAAACAGAATCTGCTGTTGTGTAAGTGTGTAAGTCGCCTCTTTACTCGTCAAGCTGAGAACAAAAGCACAGCATACTTCCCCCGTTCACAATAATAGCAAGGTGCGCCACATCTGGTCTGACTGCCCTAACAAAATAAATGTTTCTAAAAAGTGTGTTACACAAGCACACATTTACACAGATATGCTTTGACCTGATGTACTGGTCAAAAGATGCATTTCGCTAATAAATGTTTACAATTACATTAACAAACATTTAAATTAATTTGACAAAAAAAACACACTTGGTGGAAAAATAAGCATAAGAAGTGTAAAAAAAATCGGATTTAAAAACAAAACGGAAGAACATTTAAAAAATTATATTGCTATTTAAATGTATTTTTATTGCTGTGACTATTTTAGTTGTTGTGGATTATTTGTTACCAATCTGTTTTTTTAACTATATTTATAGTTGAGTTTTAGTGGTACAATAAATACTCAAGTTTTCAAAAATAATGAATAATTATAATTAATCGTGATTACAATATAAATAATCAATCATTAATTCTTTTTGCTGTAATCGTCCAGCCCTAGTGCTGTTTTCTCACTGCAAAAAAAAGAATCCTCTTCAAATACCCCGACCCGCAACAGCACACACATTGTAATTTGAACAGTGCTTTTGGTTTCTTACTAATCAAGAGTCTCAGCCTAGAGTAAAAAAAAATTGGCTTTTTCCTTTAGAACAAGGGTTCTCAGGTGATCTTAACCTGGGACTCACATTTTCTCTTGTTGATTAAGTCAAACCCCACTTTTTGTACAAGTTAAATAAAATGATGTGGTCCGTTACATGTTCAACGTGCATTTCAGATTGTGTTATTTAGGAAATCTTTATTAAATTATAAAATAACTGCTTGAAATAAGATAAAATTAATGTGTTTTTAGTATATACCGAGTCCTATAAAATTGTGTCATACATATGCTGTATACTAAGATTTATATTGTTTTAATTTGGTTTATTTGACAAAACTGTACATGAGTCGCTGCAGGAGTGAGCCAAAAAGGTATTTTTTTATCTGGACGGATCTTAAAATTGTCACACTAAAACAAGATTAAAAATATGATACAGTGATGTTAATACAATAGAATAGTAAATACTACAACTCTAAATATTGTTAAACTAGTTCACGTATAAAAAAAATAGTAAAATACAGACATTAGGTAAAATTATTCAAACAAATTACACATGGTTTTACAGCTATGCAGCAAGTGCAGAATTGAATAGCTGTAGCTACCATAGGCCCACAACTAGTATATTAATGTGCAGAAACGTAAGTAGGGCACAATTAGTTCCGCTTCCAAATCTATTGCATTATTGATAGGAACCTAGAATAACGTCAACTCATCACCTAAATGTGTTACATTTGCATTTCTACTCTTCAAATAAAAACGCCTTACTTTAGAAATTGAGTAAATAAATTCCCCACTTTCCAACATAATTTGTGTTTATCATCTGTGTTTAATGTAGGTGCATCGGTTGGTGGTGGTGGACGAGCGCTCCAGCATCGAGGGCATCGTTTCCCTGTCGGACATCCTCCAGGCCCTGGTGCTCAGTCCAGCAGGTATCGACGCTCAACATAGCTAACCTCAACAAGTACTCAGTCCTGGACACACACACTCTCCATCCCCACACCGAGCTCTCTCCCGTCCCCGCCCCGTCCCGCCCTCTTACTTTGTCTCAGGTAGGAACAATGACCCTAGTCTGCTCCTCACTGCCGGCTATGTGGAGGCATGATGCTGGATGCTGCAATGTGTGTCCTGTATAGCGTCAGCATGGAGACCTTGCAAACTGACTAAGCAAGAGCTCTATTGATTTTGAAGTGCAATTAATAGGTTAGATCAGGGGTGTCCATACAGAAAAAAAACTGTAGATTGAGGGGGAGGGGGCTTTAATATATTTTATACATAAAAACAATCCAATGCATGTGAATATATAATACTATCGAAACCAAACTTTCACTTAGTGTAATTTCTACTAATTAGTGCAGTCAAATAATATATTTTTATATCAGATTAATCACTCTTTTGAATTTGGATTAAACCTAATTAATCTGCGTAGATACAGGATTAATGCAATAAACTTTGTGATTAATCACATCAGTTAACTTTTATATTTGACAGCCCTACTAATAATATATCTCAATAATGTATTTATTTATTTTTACAATATGCTGAAGGGTCAATAAAAAAACAAGCCGCACTTTGGACAACTCTAAATTAGATGGTCATGGCTTTTATATTAGACTTTGGTGTGTTAACACACTTTAGTAATATTCCAAACATTCATTTGCAAAGGTTCCATTCAGTTGTTCCTCGTTTATCGCATCTAATTGGTTCCAGGACTGACCGTGGTAAACAAATTCCTGCAAAATAGGATTTTAATTTGAGAATAAAACTGTTTTGACCTTCTAAATGTTTTTTAACATAATTACAGCCCTCTAAACAAGTTACACCCATAGTCCTTTAACTCCATATTCAATATGGTAGCCTTTAGTGTGTTCTTCTGTAGATTACAGTATCCACCGGTAGCCCTTAGGAACCTTTAAGCTTTATTGCTATTGCCACCGGCCGGCTTCTGTTACGTTGTGGGTAATTACTAAGTTAAAACTGGGCTTTGATGGGCTAAACCATCGGCGTGTGTTCTGCAAAAATGTGGTCAGCTGTGATAGCTCTGGCGATTTGCTGTGTTGTTAGCATTGTTTCCTTTGGTGTCAATCCACATCGCTCAGATGGCTCACTAATGTCTTGTAGAGTTTTGTTATTGCTGTGGAAGATGACGTGCATCAACAGAGTTCAATCACTTAGCATTGCCCGGACAGCTGATGATCGCTGATAGCACTCTAATTACCGGTAGATCTACGTGGCGTAGTCCTTTCGAGTCCTGTAAGTAAGCCTGGGCACTATGGCCTAAAAAATAAAAATTTTCACAAAAAATTCTATTATGTTTATATTTCTACTTTTTATAGAACCCAGTGAATAAACATAACTGATGACCTAAAACAAGTTTAGCTTATATTTGTTTAAAAACTAGATCAAATAGAAATGACACTGCATCTTACTCTTAGCAAAATTCAAATTTGTATACTTCTCTTTAATACCATATATAAATTGTAGTTTTTATGCAATAATCTTCAAAGAACTAAATTAAGAGCTTCCTCTGGGACTCGGCAATACATCTGTCTTGAATAAAATGCTTCTATAAACAAAAAATGTAGCATTGCACATTGCATGCAAATAGATAAAACTCACAATAAAGTGAGGTGGCGACTTGTCCAGGGTGTACCCCGCCTTCCGCCCATGTGCAGCTGAGATAGGCTCCAGCACGCCCCGTGACCCCGAAAAGGACAAGCGGTAGAAAATGGATGGATGGATGGATGGACAATAAAGATACCAATACTCAATAAATAGTAATAACATTAATAAAGTGCAAACTTAAAACTTGTCTGGAATAAAACAATAAAGGAAAAAAAAACATAGTATTGTACATTGTATGTAAATAAACAAGTAAAACATAGAAATGACTATACAGTTTTAGTAAGTGGTTAAATTAGAACCTTTATTTAACCAGATAAGAAAACCCATTGAGATCAAGATCTCTTTCACAAGGGTGACCTGGCCAAGAGGTCAACAGCACATGTCACAGAGCAGTTTCAAAATAAATACATTAAGACATACATTTTAAAATACATAAGAGAAGTGTAAAACAACAGAGATTTACATCTTTAAAAACACAGGCACTGTGCAAACGTCTCTCGCTGTTTGTCCCTCAGGACAGAACGGAAGGCTCCAAATGGAAGTAGTTCTGTAAGTTTCAGTTTCGTCTGCAATTCATTCCATGCCATAGGGGCAGCAATGCCAAAAGCTCTTTTGCCAAATTCAGTCCGTACATGAGGAACAGTTAAAACATACAAATTGTTACAACGTAATGCGTAAGAGCTGCTTTTTCTTTGTAACAGAGTACACAAGTATGGAGGTATTAAACCTAAAAGAGCCTTATAAATTAAAGTCAGCCAATGTGTGTATCTGCGTGCACTCAATGAAGATAAGCCTGACTTCATATACAGTTGACAATGGTGGGTGAGACTACGACAGCCAGTAACAAATCTTAGTGCTGAATGAAAAACTGTGTCCAAGGACTGGAGGCATTTAAATGCAGGCTTTTCCATGAAATATGCTGGGCTCCAGTTTGGATGTGCAGAGCGACCGCTTTAGTGATCGCTCTGTGCATTGTTCTCCTTTCTCATCATACATTGTACCTTGTGTGAATTATTCCACCACAGTAACATGCTTTTAAACGGGAGTTTGTTGTCGCATAGGGTCAAAAACTGTGCTGGAGAAAGAGGAAAAAAACATTTCATTTTTAAACTGTCTGCAACAAAAATCTCAAATTTATGCATAAAATCGATGTCTTGCCCAGGTCTTTCTGTACGTTTTGTTATGTTATGTTATTGATGATGCAGGAGTTCATTATTGAGTTCATTATTAAGTGTATCAGAAATTGTCGCGATGAAGATAGCGTCGATTAGCCGCCGTGTAGCTAGTGTCACTCTTAACCCGGAAACGGAAGTTTTGTTTGGCGACTATATTGATCATAGTAAATAAGACAAATACGGCAATGTAATATATAAAATACATAAATAAGACTATTTAATGTTTAATTTAGGCCAAAAACATGTAGAAAATGCATGATAAAAATCAGAGATGTAGGGAAGCCTTAATATTTAGAGCCTGATGTGGCGAGGGACAACTGTAGGTTAAAAAAATGGCTAATCAAACTGTAATTCACCAACTTCTCCACTTGGGCGTGTCACTGTGCACTTCAAACATGTCATGTCAATATGTCATTTGGATTCATTCAGAACATTGTGGCCTCTCTTGTGTTCCACTCACCTGTAGTAAGCTATACCTATTAAAGTAATATCCCATTAATTATTTATACGTTTGAGCTGGGTTGCAGATATTTGCTCCCTCTAAAACTTCAATATCAAATAATTTCCTTCATTTAGTTTTATTGTTAACCTGCCCATCATTAAACATTCAATTTAAAATGTGAGCTGAAAGTTCAGAGTGGGTTAATCTATGGAGTAAATTACAGTAACTCAAATCATCTTTCATGTTGAAATGAGGCAAAAGTGTTAATTTTCCTGCACAGAGAGTCCATTGTTACTTGTTTTCCCCAGAGTTTGAACATTTAAATATTATTGTAGGAACAACTTGCACTCTGCTCTGCCATGGTGTTTGGCTTTTAGGAATGAACTGCGCTGCTTCTAATACTTTGCCCCTCTCTCGTAGCTAAATAAGTTACAACATTGTTAAATGAATACCTCTCAAGTGAGCATTTTTGCATTCTCTTGCTTTCATTAGACTGCACATGTGTACCTAATGTAGTGGCCGGTGAGTGGAAAACAAAATGCTGCAGCTAAGATAATCTATTGTTGAATTGTGATTAGTATTTTAGGGTATTTTAGTCTCTCTTATGTTACCTTAGACTGCTGCAAGGAGGAGAACCTGAGCGAGTGAAGAGGAGCTGAAGAGGAGACGGACGGACACCAAAGAGGAGTGTGCACTGAGGACTGCGCTTCTTGAATGTATGAGCTGAACACTAATCAGATATGTTGTACATATACAGTACATAAATACATTATTATGGTCACCTTGCCAGGGAAAGGTGGATCAGACGGGTTCTTTGAAAAAAGGTTTTGAGTTCAGCATTCTCACTGTTTGCAAATACAAAGGTTGCATTGTTTGTATCCTCCTTTTGTTTGGACAGCACAGGTTATAGTGTTATTAAAACACATTTCACTATCTTCAATTCCCTTTTTTTTTTACCCATAGAATATTTGTGACACGAAATGTGTAAAGAAAATTTGGGTGATATTCTTTTCACTGGTCACAGACTCTTCGAATATTTTTTTTTTAAATGAACATTAAAAAACAACATGGCTGCAGCTGAACAAAACTCATCTCCCCGTTTTGACTGTAAATAGGATTATTTTTGTTCCACAAAAAAAGCTTTATTTTTTATGTCACGTGTTCAAAGAGACTGCAGATGTGTGGGGTATTTTTGTAAATATGCTGCTGGATCCACCACATGTACTGTAAATGTGCAAAGCATGACACAACACTTTACAGTGGTATGAATGTTATTTGCTTTTTTGGTTCTTTGTTCTCATTTTTCTGCCTGCAGAAAAATAAAAGACACTGAATGTACTTAAGTTATATTTTTTTAATATTTTTTTTCCTCCCTTTGTGTGTTTGTGCATTTGTATTTCATTTTTTCGGTGAAGGTTGTATCCTTGTACTGTTTTTGCACAGTGGAACCACATTATATGGCCGAAAGTAACGATACACCTCCCCATGCGGAGTAAAAATGAAATGCAATTTCGCCAAATGTGATCACCTGGTACCTGCAGGAAGTGATAATAGAGGGAAGTATATTTTGTCCCCCACCGCGCAGAGCTTCTACTCCTTAAAGAGGGATTATTTTTGTCCACTTGTGAGGTCAGTAATCACTGATTTTGGGCCTCATGGCTCACAAACTCTGTTCTAGTTCTTCCCAAAGGTGTTTAATCGGTTTCTTCCACACCAAACTCACCCAAGCATGCCTTAACGGCCCTTACTTTTTTCACTGGGAACAGAAAAGGGTCGTTTTACCAAATTTCAAGGTATAAAATAGGGGTGTCAATACTTTTCAATATATACAGTGCATCAAAGTATTCACGGCACGTCACTTTTTCCACATTTTAATGTTACAGCCTCATTCCAGAATGAAATTATTTTTTGTCTTCAAAATTCTGCAGACAATACCCTATAATGACAATGTGAAAAGTTTTTATTTGAAAATGTTTCAAATTTATTGAAAATAAAGTAAAAGATCCTATGTAAGTAATAAGTATTCACAGCCTTTGCTCAATATTTTCTTGATGAATCTTTGGCAGCAATCACTGCCTCAAGTCTTTTTGAATACGATGCCACAATCTTGACACACCTATCTTTGGACAGTTTCACCCATGTCTCTTAAACTCATCAGGTTGGATAGGAAGTGTTGGTTTTCATCCAGGATGTCTCTGTACATTGCTGCATTCATCTTAGTCTAGTCAGGGAGCTGGCAAGAACCTGATGGTCACTCTGTCAGAACTACAGCATTCCTACTTGGAGAGAGAACTTTCCAGAAGGACAACCATCTCTGCAGTAAACCACCAATCAGTCCTGCATGGTAGAGTGGCCAGCCAAAAGCCATTTCTTCGTAAAAACGTTGCCAAAATGCACCTGAAAGACACTCAGACCATGAGAAACTAAATTGTCTGGTCTGATGAGACAAAGATTGAACTATTCAGCTTGAATTCCAGGCATCATGTTTGGAGGAAACCAGGCACCGTTAATCACCCGGCCAATACCATTCCTACAGTGAAGCGTGGTGGTGGCAGCATCATGCTGTGGGGATGTTTTTCAGGGGCAGAACAGGGAAATTAGTCAGGATAGAGGGAAATATGAATGCAGCAGTGTACAGAGACATCCTGGATGAAAACTGTCCTTTCTAACCTGATGGAGCTTAAGAGCTGCTGCAAAGGAGTGGGCAAAACTGCCCAAAGATAAATGTGCAAACTTGTGCATTATGGAGTATTGTGTGTAGAATTTTAAGGACCACAATTCATTCCATTTTAGAATAACACTAACGTAAAGAAGTGGAAACAGTGAAGTGCTGGGAATTATTTTTTGGTGCACTAATATTTTCTCCTTTGGCACTAATCCGAGGCGTGTTTAGACCCTTGTGCCCACAGGGTGGTGCTATTGTACATAGTTTTGTACAGGCCCATCCCATCTTCTAGAATATCCTTTCAAAGTCCCACTGAATATTTACATGTGGGCCTTATGTCTTAATTTCACGATACACTTCCTGCATCTTTGATCTTTGCTTGGGAAATGTTCAGATTTCAGCAGGAAGTTTTTTGTTTTTTTTTATTGTGTGTGTGTAATGTCTGAATGAGTGGATCAGATGGACTTCCAAATGAGAGCGGAGAAGTGGACCAGACTTAATCCAGACAATCTGCTTTGATCCTCATCAATCCCCCGAGTGCTGGGATGGCCTCCTCTGCTCCTACACCTTGTAGCCCCCAAGCGGGAGAGGCAGGAGGGCCTCCTTCTCATCCTTCTGTCTACCACCTTCGCTCACACTCAGGCCGGACTTTCTTTTGAAAATCCAGGGCTCTGATTTAAAATTCCTCCTCAGAGCGTGTCATGCATTTTATATGCATTGTGAGTGGGTGGGTGGGGGGTGCTCGTGAGAGAGGGGATCGCCCAAATGAACCTCCTCTGGGGCAAAGGGGGTTTACCCGGACCAGCGCTCTCGCTCCTTTTCTCCTCTCTTCTTTCAACATTAGTTTTACTGTGCCATGTGGTTCACAAATTCCAGCCGCCTTTGAAGGCAAGTGTGATTAGCGCCCCGGCGAGGGAAGGGGTGCAGAAACCTGGCCGCAGGGCATTCTGTTGTGTTTTTATTTATTTAGTTTTTGCACTTGTGTTTAGTAGCAGCGGATGGAAGGCAAGCAGGCTGACAAGTGAAGTGTTTGGGGACAGCTTTGATGTCTGCTGTCTGTATCTATAATAACAAAGACTGAATGAGAAGAAACCCGCTTCACGGGCGCCAACAGTATAATTTTATATCAATATTTACCCAGGGGTCTCAAATGTGCGGCCCGCGGGCCGGATCAGGCCCGCAAACAGGTTTTATCCGGTCCGCGGTATAAGTTTGCCAAGTATAAAAATTCACCTAAAATGTTTGAATGAAAGAAACCACTGTTCTAAATGTGTCCACTGGATGTGGCAATAGCAATTATTTCTATCTTTGTAGATGATGCTACATATGTACAAAATAAATCACGTGATGTTAGTGCACCAGTCGAGGAAAATGAGCAAACTACATAAATAACATCCTGTAATTTGATTTTGATATCTTTTTTTTAAAATCTTTGATAGATTGAAAATTAACACCAATGAGTTGACTGATGAACATTATCACATGATTTATTCAGAAAATATAAATAACCACAAAGAGAATACTATTAACTGCAACATGTAAGTGTAAAAAAACAAACATGATTTGTACACTTTCAGAATGTGCTTGTTCTATTTTTAAACAAAGAAAACAATCTGAAGTTGTCTTTATTTTTAAGTTATCGTGCCGTGATTTTACCAGACCCGGCCCACTTGGGAGTAGATTTTTCTCCCATGTGGCTCCCAATTTGAAATGAGTTTGACACTCCTGTTTTAAACACTTGTAACCGTACAACACTACGCTATTGCCCTGCATAGTCCAAAGTGAATAGTTTTACTTCATTTAAATTTTACGATACTTATTTTTGCACTTTTTATGACTGTTAAAGTAGTCATGTCTCTCTCTCAACTAAAAGGCTGACTCCATTGCACAGCATCAAAGCGTGATTTTACTTTATTTTAGTTTAATTGTATTACTAAAGCTAATGATACTAATTTTTGCACTTTTTATGACTGTTAGTGATTGTTCCCTCTCAACTAAAAGGCTGACTCCATTGCACAGCATCAAAGCGTGATTTTACTGTATTTTAGTTTAATTGTATTACTAAAGCTTATAAAAGCACAGAGAGGTACCTTTTTTTTATTTAATTTTGACGCGCCTGAAGAATGGCAGCACATCACAGTAGCTCCTTTGACTCCCTTCGTTTTAGGTATTCTCAACTTTTCTTGCTTTTTTTTTAATCACTTATCTTTTCCATAAACCGCTAATTATGGTACTTGGGGGCTTTTATGTATTTTCGTTTCTTTTTCTTTTCTGGCCGTTTTGTGTTTGACTTTGATCAGTTGAGCAGCCGGCCCTTTGTTTACACACGTGAGGAGCTGTTTGCGCTCTCCTTGCCCCCAGCGCTATGGGGATCGCGGCCGGACATTCCCGAGGAAAAGTGCCGGGAATGCCGTGCCGGCACAAAGATGAAAGAAATTTGAGCCTGCATTTTTTAAAAAACCAATTTTCCTTGTGGATCCATAAAGTTTGTCTAAGAGTTAAGTAAGGCAGGGGCAAAATCACTAAAGGAAATATTTTTAAAGTGTGGCAATGACACTGGGACATGAGTACAACAGGAAGACAAATGTGCAATACAGAACACAGTAGGAGCGGGAAGAACTGTGAGGGAGAGCACAAAGGAGGAAGGAATCAACACGGATTAGATTAGGACACACCAGATTGAAATAAAACATTGCACCTTTACAGACACCGAACAGGATTATGTGACAGCTGCAATGAGATGGAATCAGTGAAACGGAGGAAGTTACTCTCAAAGCAGACGTGGGAAATTATTTTGACTCGATGTGTCTGTGTCTGGGGGCCGGTGTTGATATATTATGTATATATATTGTAGCGTCCTGGAAGAGTTAGTGCTGCAAGGTGTTCTGGGTGTTCTGTTGTGTTATGTTGTGTAACGGTGCGGATGTTCTCCCGAAATGTGTTTGTCATTCTTGTTTGGTGTGGGTTCACAGTGTGGCGTATATTTGTAACAGTGTTACCCTCAGTGTGACCTGTATGGCTGTTGATCAAGTATGCCTTGCTTTCACTTGTGTGTGTGTGTAAAGGTCTATGCCGGCACGCTGTTTGTATGGAGGAAAAGCGGACGTGACGACAGGTTGTAGAGGATGTCAAAGGCAGTGCCTTTAAGTCACGCCCCCAAAATTGTTAACCGGGTGGAAATCGGGAGACATTTGGAAGAATGGTTGCCCCGGGAGATTTTCGGGAGGGGCACTGAAATTCGGGAGTCTCCCGGGAAAATCGGGAGGGTTTGCAAGTATGAATATACATGTATATACACACCAACCCACATGTATAGATACACACAAACCCACATGTACAAACCCCGTTTCTATATTAGTTGGGAAATTGTGTTAAATGTAAATATAAACGGAATACAATGATTTGCAAATCATTTTCAACATATATTCAGTTGAATATGCTACAAAGACAACATATTTGATGTTCACACTGATAAACATTTTTTTTTTTTGCAAATAATCATTAACTTTAGAATTTGATGCCAGCAACACGTGACAAAGAAGTTGGGAAAGGTGGCAATAAATACTAATAAAGTTGAGGAATGCTCATCAAACACTTATTTGGAACATCCCACAGGTGAACAGGCAAATTGGGAACAGGTGGGTGCCATGATTGGGTATAAAAGTAGATTCCATGAAATGCTCAGTCATTCACAAACAAGGATGGGGCGAGGGTCACCACTTTGTCAACAAATGCGTGAACAAATTGTTGAACAGTTTAAGAAAAACCTTTCTCAACCAGCTATTGCAAGGAATTTAGGGATTTCACCATCCACGGTCCGTAATATCATCAAAGGGTTCAGAGAATCTGGAGAAATCACTGCACGTAACAAGCGACATCTGTGTGTAAAGGATATCACCACATGGGCTCAGGAACACTTCAGAAACCCACTGTCAGTAACTACAGTTGGTCGCTACATCTGTAAGTGCAAGTTAAAACTCTCCTATGCAAGGCGAAAACCGTTTATCAACAACACCCAGAAACGCCGTCGGCTTCGCTGGGCCTGAGCTCATCTAAGATGGACTGATACAAAGTGGAAAAGTGTTCTGTGGTCTGACGAGTCCACATTTCAAATTGTTTTTGGAAACTGTGGACGTCGTGTCCTCCGGACCAAAGAGGAAAAGAACCATCCGGATTGTTATAGGCGCAAAGTTGAAAAGCCAGCATCTGTGATGGTATGGGGGTGTATTAGTGCCCAAGACATGGGTAACTTACACATCTGTGAAGGCGCCATTAATGCTGAAAGGTACATACAGGTTTTGGAGCAACATATGTTGCCATCCAAGAAACGTTACCATGGACGCCCCTGCTTATTTCAGCAAGACAATGCCAAGCCACGTGTTACATTAACGTGGCTTCATAGTAAAAGACTGCGGGTACTAGACTGGCCTGCCTGTAGTCCAGACCTGTCTCCCATTGAAAATGTGTGGTGCATTATGAAGCCTAAAATACCACAAAGGAGACCCCCGGACTGTTGAACAACTTAAGCTGTACATCAAGCAAGAATGGGAAATAATTCCACCTGAGAAGCTTAAAAAATGTGTCTCCTCAGTTCCCAAACATTTACTGAGTGTTGTTAAAAGGAAAGGCCATGTAACACAGTGGTGAACATGCCCTTTCCCAACTACTTTGGCACGTGTTGCAGACATGAAATTCTAAGTTTATTATTATTTGCAAAAAAAAAAAAAAGTTTATGAGTTTGAACATCAAATATCTTGTCTTTGTAGTGCATTCAACTGAATATCAATCTATGGGTTGAAAAGGATTTGCAAATCATTGTATTCCGTTTATATTTACATCTTACACAATTTCCCAACTCATATGGAAACGGGGTTTGTATATAGATACATAAACATATATATATATATATATATATATATATATATATATATATATATATATATATATATATATATATATATATATATATATATATATATATATATATATATATATATATCGAAAACCATCTGCTGTACAATATATGTGCGTGGGTCCTTTACTGAATGAGACACTCAGAATATACATGAAATTAAAGAACGTGGGATAAACAATATTAACTGTGAAGGATAAAAATTATATATGAATGTCGCTCCTCTCATTTCTCAGACCAGCTCCTTGATATTACAATCTAGCAAAACGTAACCAAAGTGCAACAAACACGGCGATACATGAACGCTAAGGGTAAAAAAACCCAACCTACAATCTGATGCAAAATCACTTGTCTGCAGGTCATGTTGTAAAAATCTGCTTCCGCGTCTGTCCCTGACAGCTGCGTTTAAGGCTGGCTGCCATGGAAACAAACCCCGCCCACACGGCTTGGTGCCTCCTCTGAGCTGCTGTAATGTAGATCACCGTAATAGCTCGTATATCATTCTAAAGCACAGATTCCAACCATTGAAATACTTTCTATAGTTCCAAGACTTACGGTAATTTAAAAAAAATACTGTCCATCATAATGGCAGCTACAGTTTCAATGTTAAAGGTCTCAATATATTATTTGGGAACATCCGGCGGGCCAGATGAAAAATATAATAAGAGTCGTATGCGGGCCGTAATTTGCCCAGGACTGCTCAAATAGATACTCAGCAGCAACCACAAAATGTTCGTGGTTTCTAGAAGAGACGCGTTTATGGAATGGAATTTAGTATGGGAAGGTATGTAAGGGAGAAAGGGAAAGGGGAGTTTTCACACTCCAATACAGTAGGTGGCGGTAATGCACCTTTAACGTTGCGTGGTCCGCCATTAGGCAATAAGTAATTTTGCACTTCGATTGATTGATTGATTGAAACTTTTATTAGTAGATTGCACATTTCAGTACATATTCCGTACAATTAACCAGTGAATGGTAACACCCGAATAAGTTTTTCAACTTGTTTAAGTCGGGGTAATCAATTCATGGTATGACAGACAACAATGTTAAAAAAAGCATGATAAAATACATTGCCTGCCTTTCCACTTAAACGCTATTTCTTCATCGCGCCTCATCAAAGGTGAGTAGTTGTACTTTATTTTGGTTGTATAATACTAATTGTTACACTTTATGGCAGATAATGTTAAAAAGTGCAATATCCGATTCAAATTGCCCTTAACAAGTCTGCCTTTTCCACTGCACTGTTTTTGGAATTTTGCCTATCATTCACAATCGTAAGAGACAAGAACACGTCTTTTTTTTTTAGGATGTTAAAGATTATTAAACACGTTTGCAAGATATAGCTAATGGGAGTCAGCGTAGCCTTCAAAGCCCTCCATCAACGTTTTATACCCACGCTGCGAATCATAGTAACATACACGTTCATAACAATATGTACAATATTTACTGTATTTTGGTAATTTTATGCATAGACATATTATAAGATGTCTATGATTTTATGCACAGCTGAAACAAATTCTGCGCATTTATTTCCGTTTCCATAGCAGCGCACTTTCTACTTTCTGCAACAAATGTGTTCCTACTCCCGGAATCAAACGCTAATGTGTTTTCTAATCATGGCATACTTGGTAATAGACAACGAAGACTACTAGTTTTGGACAAATAAGGATTCACAACCTTATCTTTTTTAAATGAAATATACGGAGGATGAACTACTGGGTTTCGAAGGGAGTACAAGAAGAGGCTGAAATGTTGGCGCAGACGGAAGCCGAGAGAGTGCGCGACATGGTCACGCTGCAGCGATGCTAAATTACTCGATTGCTTACCAAATCAAATGGAAACGTCCCCGGCCAGCTGGACCAAACGGACACTGTAAGATGATTGTTACTAATTTTACTCAATACAAATTGGTGTTCTATTACTGTTTTGTGCTTCACAAAATCAAACGCGTTTCGTGCTGACGCAGAAGCTAGCTTATCACTTGCCGTAGTTAGCGTCCACGGCTAATACCGTAGCCTGCCGATGTGTTAGTACGCTAGAGAAATAGTTTGTTCGCTTTTACAATAACAATGGTGCTACTCTTTGGTTAATTTACAGGTTACATAACGTAAATTAAGTACACTTGGCGGTTTTTGGAATGCGTGTTTAAAGTGATTTAGTGGTATAATTAATTGCTCCCATTAGCTGCATTGCTAGCCACCAAGAACGAGACGATTTTATATGTTCGAATGCGAAAAACCCCAAAACCTTTTTGTCTTCTTGAGTGTCATAAAGATTGTGAACGAAAGGCAAAATTAAAAAAAAAATGCAGTTCTCCTTTAATGCTATGGCTTCGCCATGCCTAATTGAAAGTAAGTAGTTTTGGTTTATTCTAATTGTATTATATTTTATTTTGACCTTTTACAACAGTCTGGAATGCAAAGACCGTGATGCCAGGTATCAACTGCCGTCAGCAAGTCTCCCTTTTCCCTTAAGTCCTATGGTTCCATCACGCCTCAACGGTTAGTAATGCAGTTTAACCTCGTTTTAGTTGTACTTTACTCACCGTATTTTCCGGACCATAGGGTGCACCGGATTAAAAGGCGCACTGCCGATGAGCGGGTCTAGTCATGGCTATTTTCATAGAAAAAGCGCACCGGATTATAGGGCGCATTAAAGGGGTCATATTTTAGTTTTTTTTCAAAAGTGAAAACACTTCCTTGTGGTCTACATAACATGTAATGGTGGTTCTTTGGTCAAAATGTTGCATGGATTATGTTTTACAGACCATCTTCAAGCTGCTTTCTGACAGTGGCTTTATTATGCGCCGTTTTGTGGGCGGTTTTATTTACGTGGCTCACCTTCGGCAGCGTACCGTATATTACCAAATAGTAGCCCGGGCGTTTATTTCACAAAATCAATTTTGGAGACAGGCGTTTAAAAGAAGCAGGTGGTTATTTGCACAAGGCTTTTATTTATTTTTGCACCAGCCTGCACCAGGCCATTATTTGGTTACAATGGTTACTGTCCAGTATTTTTTTTTTCGTACAAAAAACTTTAAATGTAAAAGCTATTGTAAACATACAAACAAAAAAACAAGAGATGAGGTAGGCTATCAAAAGACCATAGATCAACAAGGCCTCAACATGGCAGTAGTGCAACAATTGTCAAATAGAATACCAATATTAAAAATAAAAACACTTTTTAAATAAAGCAGCCTACCGGGAAAAATAAAATCATGGCAATGTGACCTCGGACTATGTTAAGGTAACGTGCAGAGTTCCCCAGGGTTCGGTTCTTGGCCCTGCACTCTTTAGTATTTACATGCTGCCGCTAGGTGACATCATACGCAAATACGGTGTTAGCTTTCACTGTTATGCTGATGACACCCAACTCTACATGCCCCTAAAGCTGACCAACACGCCGGATTGTAGTCAGCTGGAGGCGTGTCTTAATGAAATTAAACAATGGATGTCCGCTAACTTTTTGCAACTCAACGCTAAGAAAACGGAAATGCTGATTATCGGTCCTGCTCAACACCGACATCTATTTAATAATACCACCTTAACATTTGACAACCAAACAATTAAACAAGGAGACTCGGTAAAGAATCTGGGTATTATCTTCGACCCAACTCTCTCGTTTGAGTCACACATAAGAGTGTTATTAAAACGGCCTTCTTTCATCTCCGTAATATCGCTAAAATTTGTTCCATCTTGTCCACTAGCGACGCTGAGATCATTATCCATGCGTTCGTTACATCTCGTCTCGATTACTGTAACGTTTTGTTTTCGGGCCTCCCTATGTCTAGCATTAAAAGATTACAGATGGTACAAAATGCGGCTGCTAGACTTTTGACAAAAACAAGAAAGTTTGATCATATTGCGCCTATACTGGCTCACCTGCACTGGCTTCCTGTGCACCTAAGATGCGACTTTAAGGTTTTACTACTTACGTATAAAATACTACACGGTCAAGCTCCTGCCTATCTTGACGATTGTATTGTACCATATGTCCCGGCAAGAAATCTGCGTTCAAAGAACTCCGGCTTATTAGTGATTCCCAGAGCCCAAAACAAGTCTGCGGGCTATAGAGCGTTTTCTATTCTGGCTCCAATACTATGGAATGCCCTCCCGGTAAAAGTTAGAGATGCTACCTCAGTAGAAGCATTTAAGTCTCATCTTAAAACTCATTTGTATACTCTAGCCTTTAAATAGACTCCCTTTTTAGACCAGTTGATCTGCCGTTTCTTTTCTTTTCTTTTCTACTCTGCTCCCAACCCGGGGTGGACCGCTAGCCTGTTCATCGGATGGGGACATCTCTACGCTGCTGACCCGTCTCCACTCGGGATGGTTCCTGCTGGCCCCACTATGGACTGGACTTTCGCTGATGTGTTGGACTTTCACAATATTATGTCAGACCCACTCGACATCCATTGCTTTCGGTCTCCCCTAGAGGGGGGGGGGGGTTACCCACATATGCGGTCCTCTCCAAGGTTTCTCATAGTCATTCACATTGACGTCCCACTGGGGTGAGTTTTCCTTGCCCGTATGTGGGCTCTGTACCGAGGATGTCGTTGTGGCTTGTACAGCCCTTTGAGACACTTGTGATTTAGGGCTATATAAATAAACATTGATTGATTGATTGATACTCAAGTATAAAACCCACCATCAAAACAGAACAGTAATACTGTCACTTAAATAAAATAAAGGCTACAGTACTCCAAGTTTTAAATAAAGCAGCATACAGGAAAAATAAAATTATGGTACCAAGTACTCTATAAAACCATCAAAACAATAATACTGCAGCAAACGCAACCCCAGTAGCATTTTAATCTAAATTATGCAAATAACAGCCTATGGGCGGCTATTTGGACATAGGCGGTTATTAGGAAGAGGCGGTTAATTCACAAAATGGGGTCAGACCCCGGGCGGCTATTAGGACATGGGCGGTTATTTGGTAATATACGGTATTTTCTCCGTCATCTTTGTTGTAACGGTGTAGCGTGCAAGGACGGGAGTGGAAGAAGTGTCAAAAGATGGAGCTAACTGTTTTAATGACATTCAGACTTTACTTGTTCTTATGCTTTCTGAGCTCACTATGTTCACTGCTCGCTGTACATATCCTACGAAGTGAGACCTACACCGTTTCAATGTCCATTTCTCAGATGATATATTTGTTGATGACTGAAGTGCTGATAGCACGGAGCAGCATCTCATAATCCGTGGCTTACTACTGCAACAATACCGAAAATGTGTTCTGTGAAAAACGTCCAACAGGAACTCTCTAATAACTAAAGTTCCTTGGGTGAATAATGCAAAGTCACTATACAGGTATGTTTTAGTGCAGGGGTGTCAAACTCAAATACAGAGTGGGTCAAAATTTAAAACTGAACAAAGCCGCGGGCCAAGGTTGAACAAATGAACCTTTTAATAAGGACCCAAACAAGTTTTGCATTAAATATTGAACAAGCAAGGCTTATATAACTTTATAGTGACATGCAAAATCCAGTTTCTAATAATAATTCAAAAATATCAATGGCATATAAAATAAAATTTAAATAAAAATTTAATGCCTCTTTTCTATTTGCAGCCTTCTAAGGTAAATATCAAAATAAACTTTTTCCACAGGCTAATAATACATTTGAAAATAAAATAACAATAATGAATGAATCAAACATTCAAGCCTTGAAGTAGCAAGAGAAAGTGCATGAATAAAATGTTAATTGTTGCTGAGTTTGCTACACTGATTTGCTTTAACACTGAATATGGAACAAGCAACGCTTATATAACTTAATAGTGCAAAATCAGCTTTCAAAAAACAAACGAAAAAACATCAATGGTATATTAAATAAAATTTAAATAAGAAATTGAATGCGTCTTGTTTATTTGCAGCCTTCTAAGGTACATATATCAACATTAACTTTTTCCACAGGCTAATAAATTTGAAAATAAAATAACAATGAATAAATCAACCATTCAGGCCTTTTTTACTGCTCAGTTTGACACACACTGATCTATTCAGATGTGCCCAAGCCAGATACCTGCCATCTTTTCTGGGATGCTAGTTCATTAATGTCGGGGCTCAGGTGGGCGGGGTTTGGTGGTAGCGGGGGTGTATATTGTAGCGTCCCGGAAGAGTTAGTGCTGCAAGGGGTTCTGGGTAAATTCGGGAGAATGGTTGCCCCGGGAGACTTTCGAAAGAGGCACTGAAAATCGAGAGGGTTGGCAAGTATGAGTATTAGCGGTGAATGCGGTGTTACAGCGGCACCGAAGCTGTATAATACCGGCGGGCCAGCTCTAATGTTAATTTGATATTGCCTCAAAGGCCAAATGAAATTACACGGCGGGCCAGTTTGACACCCATGTTTTAGTGCTTTCATGGCGAGTTTACTGACAGATTTACAGTAAGTAAGAACTTTACACTACTTTGTATTAGAAATGGCAACAGCGGAGGATGAATGTCCCATAACAAGAAGCTAGAGAAAATGAAGAAGCTTATCGACTACGGTGTCGGCACAGACTACAAAGGCGGACGCACGCACATTTTCAGGACTTATGCAGATCCCAAATACAGATCAACAGGTACCAGAAGGTAAGAAAAGTTGCTTTTGCATAATATTGCGAAACAAAACACACCATAATAATACTTGTATGTTGAAGCACAGTACAATCCATCAAGCAATGCAGCTTCATAGCTTACCAAAGTCGTACTGAAACATTTTGATAGATTTTTGAGTGCCGTTTGTAATGGTGTATATTTTCAATGGAACATATACCATTTTAGTGTTGTTTACTTGAGTCATATTGCAGTCTACACATATCTCTTATGTGTTACTGCCACCTGCTGGTCACAATTATCATTTCACCATGTACCAAATAAAATAGCTTTGAGGTCGGTAAGCACAACCAAAATTATTCCATACTTTAGGCGCACCGGGTTATAAGGCACACTGTTGAGTTTTGAGAAAATGAAAGGATTTTAAGTGCGCCTTATAGTCTGAAAAATACAGTATTTTTGCACTTGCATGACTGTAAAAAATGTATAGATGTGACACAATAAGTCTCTCTTAAAATGGCATTTACTTGATTTGGTTGTTATTATTTAATGCTATTTACAGTTAAGAATGTTGAAATGTCAGATAGGGAAAAAAAGTATTTTGTTAAATGTAAATCAGCTTCCTTCCTTTGTAAAAATCAAAATAAAACCCATCTAATGGAGTCCAGAGTTACATAATGTGCGCCTTGAGGCATATTTTTCGTCAAGGGTGTTGGATGCTTCACTGCGTCGTTTCCATCATTGTGATGTGACAACTGAGGTACATCAGTCTGCACAAGAAACAAACAGGACCATCATGTTGACAAATGTGTTTTATTAGGAACAACGGGATCCCGGCCTAGCTTATCGTGGATTATAGCAGTAAACAACAACAAAAAGACATGTTTCACTTAATTTTTTTTCTCTCTTTAAGTGCTACAGGTTAGCGATTATAGGTGTAAAGCAACCGTAGTGCCTACATTCTTCTTATATGCACAAGGAATATATCTAAATAAAAAAAAACAGTATTGCTGTTAGAGCTGTGGCTTGCTTTTTGCATTGTGCCTGACTGAACACACACACACACACATAGGAGATAATGGACAGCACAAAGCAGATTATATTAATGTACAGTAACGTTATAAACAAAGTGAAGCGACATTTTTTTCCTCTTTTAGGCTACTTTTCGTCGTTTACATAAAAAAAATATGACTTTGGTTTGCAGCTATCTAGGACTAGACTGTGGCAGTTTCAATGAATAGCAGCCTCAAGCCAATATTGACACCACACTTTAAAAAAAACAAACATTTTTCTTGTTATAATAGCAGCCAGAAATAACATTGTTACAGTGTTATGCCATAGAAACAGACTGGTACCTCTCAATAAATACAATATGTTTTTGTTTTTTCCTGTGCCTTCGCCGATGCTATTCTGCTGTATAAATATGGTTAAAGATCAGTGTCTTTCGCTCATGCAACGATTTACACACAAAAAAATCACTTCCAGTTTTTTGGTCAGACTGTAACACAAGACAAACATCAATAAAGTAAGAGCCAATTTATAGATGGAGCGGATGGACTTCTTCTTGGGTTCCAGCGCACAGGAAACTTTTTTTTTTTTTCTTAATGAATACAAACTCAACTGCTTCTGTGATGTTGAAATATAAGAGACAAGAAATATGCAAAGTGTTGACAGGGAATGCATCTTTGCATGACCAAGACGTCTGTTTCTCTCTTCATTCGTGCTCTATTCAACATGCTTTTCTCTTGTCTTCATCATCATCACCATCCAAGAAATGCACTACATGGACATAAGTATTGAGACACCCCGCTTAAACAATGAATCTCAATCAGACTCGACCACCCAAATCAATTGCCTTTCTGTTCCCAGTGATGCTGAGCAAGGTCCATAAAGGCCAGTTTAGATGAGTTTGGTGTGGAAGAACTAGAATCGTGTTGATGAGCAACGAGCTACGACATCAGTCACCCTATAAAGGTATGTCTTACTTCATGATCTTCTACAGTGGAACCTCCAACGCACAACAATTTTGGGTAGAATACGCATTGGCAGCATGTACGAATAAGTGGCGCTCGAACCGCCGCAACATCGGCTCAGTACTTATCGGAAAGATTCGTCCCACACACCTAGATTGTTATTTTTTTTGGTATGTGTGCTGTCCCCAAAGAAGGGTATCGGTAAGGGAAACGAAAAGAGTACAATGTTCAGATATTCAGTACAATATACAAGTACAGGCCAAAAGTTTGGACACAGCTTCTCCTCATTCAATGCATTTTCTTTATTTTCATGACTATTACTTACCGTATATAGATTGTCACTGAAGGCATCAAAACTATGAATGAACACATGAGGAGTTATGTACTTAAAAAAAAAGTGAAATAACTGAAAACATGTTTTATATTCTAGTTTCTTCAAAATAGCCACCCTTTGATCTGATCACTGCTTTGCACACTCGTGGCATTCTCTTGATGAGCTTCAAGCACACCTGTGAAGTGAAAACAATTTCAGGTGACAACCTCTTGAAGCTCGTTGAGAGAATGCCAAGAGTGTGCAAAGCAGTAATCAGAGCTAAGGGTGGCTATTCTGAAGAAACTAGAATATGTTTTCAGTAATTTCACCTTTTTTTAAGTACATAACTCCACATGTGTTCATTCATAGTTTTGATGCCTTCAGTGACAATCTATAATGTAAACAGTCATGAAAATAAAGAAAACACATTGAATGTGAAGGTGTGTCCAAACGTTTTGCCTGTACTGTAGCTAAAACAATGATATCTCAAAGTAATAAACAGAGTATCAAAGTCAGCTGTGGAAAGATGCACCTCCCAGGTACAAGCAGTTATTTGTACCTGAGCATGTTGCTCACCATTTGTCCACCTAAGCGCTGTAAAAAATGCCACTTCCATTATGCATCAAGGCTGAGAAGTTTTACAATAATTTACTTCTTTTTATATTTCATAATCAGTATTTTACTTATTTTTGCATCTCTATGTTTAAAAAGTGCTTCCTTCCTGCGTCACTAAAACTTGAGTAGTGTTTTGACTTCTCTTTACCTTTCACTTTCAAACTGAATCAGGTACCGGGGAATTGGGCCAATTTTCCCAAATCGATTCGATTTCTATTTATTAGGTTCTAAATCAGTGGTGCCCACACTTTTTCTGCAGGAGAGCTACTTTTCAATTGACCAAGTCAAGGGGATCTACCTCATTCATTTATATAACGTATATTTATTTATTTATGAAAGAGACATTTTTGTTAGCAAGTTAATGGTGTTTAATGATAATAAAAGCATGTTTAACACATATAGATTCCTTTCTTTCATGAAGACAAGAATATAAGTTGGTGTATTACTTGATTCAGATAACTTGCATTGATTGGAGTCAGACAGTGGTGCTGATAGCATCCACATTTTCAAATGGAGAAGAAATAAAGTCCTCCTTTCTGTCCAATACCACATGAAAGTGGTTGGTTTTTGGCATCTTATTTGTCCAGCTTCCATACTCTTTTTTTTTTTTCATACACTTTACAAGAAATAAATTGACGGCAAACTCCGTAGCTTGCTAGCTTGTGCACGGCCGCTTTCTGAGACTCTTATTTTGTTAGCGCAGGCAGGTTGGAGCAGCGCTTTTATTGTGAAGACAAACTGTGCAGTCGGTCTTTAGAGTTTTGATAGCTGGTACAGCCCTAGTTATCAGTACTCAGCTGTACCAATCCTGTTACTTTTGTGTGTTCATGTGTTAATAAATGTTCATACGTTGAACCAAACAATGTACTATTACGATCCAGTTTAAGAAATTGTTCAAACTCAGTGTTTACAAAGTACAAGAAAGAGGAATACTGATAAAATTATTGAACCTGGTTGATGGATGACAGATAATATATCACATATTTAGTCAATTATGGGAACCATTTATTAAGTTAACGACATATACATGTGAACTGTATTGATATTTTATTTATTAATTCATGGTTGCTATGTTTAAGATCAAAAAAATGAAGTGAACAATTGTGTTAGAAATGATCTCCAGAGAGGAAAGGGGTAGGAATGTTAGAATGTGAAACCAGAAACATGTTCAAAACATAACTAATTTTATAAAATATTTTACTTGTTTGTTGTTGTGTTGTTTTTTAAATATGTCATATGTCATATATATATATATATATATATATATATATATATATATATATATATATATATATATATATATATATATATATATATATATATATATATATATATATATATAATCCATCCATCCATTTTTTACCGCTTGTCCCTCTCAGGGTTGCAGGGGTGGCTGGAACCTACCATTTGGGCGGAAGGCGGGGTACAAGTCGCATAAATATTTACAATATTATATGTATACTGGTACAATAGTTTATTGAACACTGAGCTGATCACGATAATGTGTTCTATCCTGTTTTCTCACAATTCTGAGTCTCATTTGCAAGTATGCATTAATTTCAGTTTGTCCTAGGTGTGTTGCCGTAGTCAGGAAGTAGTCTTTGCCGTTCAGTTGGATGTGCCAGTCTTGTCTTGTATTGAGCCCTACAAAGTGTTTATACTGTAAATATACTACTAATTATACACCAGCTATTTTATTGTAATGTGCTTCTTAGTTGTAGTTTTCATTGCCAAATTTGAATGTGTTGAAACCATCCATCCATCCATTTTTTACCGCTTGTCCCTCTCAGGGTTGCAGGGGTGGCTGGGACCTATCCCATCTGTGTTTGGCCGGAAGGCAGGGTACTCCGTGGACAAGTCGCATAAATATTTACAATACTATATTTTTACAATAATAATTTATTTAATACTGAGCTGATCAAGATAATGTGTTCTGTCATGTTTCCTTACAATTCTGAGTCTCATTTGCAAGTATGCATTAATTTCAGTTTGTCCTAGGTATGTTGCCGTAGTCCGGTTCAGTTGAATGTGCCAGTCTTTTCTTGTATTGAGCCCTACAAAGTGTTTATACTGAAAATATACTACTTATTATACAGCGGCTATTTGATTGTAACATGCTTCTTCGTTGTAGTTTTCATTGCCAAATTTGAAGGTGTTGAAACCGCCATGTAAATTCGCTAATGCTAATTGGTGACATGTCTATGGCAAATTCAGTGTAAATTAGCATCGAGCTAGCGCAATTTGAAAAGTGAGGCCTTGGTTTGGAGTGCTTTCTATCAGGCATGCTCGCTTTGTTGGCATGGAAATTTACAAAAGTACTCACAGGCAGTACTCTATAAATGCGCCCGTTTTCCCGCCAAGTGGTTGTACCAAGTTTCTAGCCGGACGTGATGTCACGTGATGGGATTCGATCGGTTAATAATATTACTTAAAGTTAGTTAAGGTGACATTTTACATTATTGTGTTTAATTTTGAGAGGTTCTTTGTATTTGGATGTGCGATTGCCAGGCGTGCCAATACTTGAGTCCATACACTGCACACTATCAAACACACATGTACGTACACACACCATGCTGGTCCATTATTCATTCTGAGCAGCTGTTCTTCACAGGAAGTCCTTTGATGGATGGCAGTACGGGTGCATGGGGGGGGGGGGGTACAGAAGGCTGGTAACCGGAGCCCAAAGTTCAAAAGGGTCCACCAGCCCAACAAGCAGGGGCAAGGCTGCTTCTTCTCCAGGGGCGAGTGGTGCGGGGGGCTGGCGCCTGGCGCCACCATCGTGTCAGCTCCCATATGACACATGCAACTACGGTCTATGCTAACACAAGGAAGGCTCATGCTACAACGTCGCCATTTATTAAGTGTCTTGTTATTCTGGGCATGAGGGCAGAGTCCGGATTGGGGATGAGAAGTGTTTTTAAAATAAAGTGAAATGAAAGCCAAAAAAAGGTCACTTCTGTGTCAGGTACGCGCCGATGGTGAGGCTCGCCGCCCCCAGAGCAGCTAGGCCAAAGACGGTCTTGATGGAGGGCCAGGAGCAGCTGAACACCGATTCCCTCTGACGGTCGTAGAGTTCCACAAAGGCATCCTGGAGGACAGAAAGACACGATAGATGGTGACAAAGGCTAAAGGTGTTCTCAAAAGGTCAACTGCCCCTTACTGACAACATTAGGTACAGTACAGGCCAAAAGTTTGGACACACCTTCTCATTCAATGCGTTTTCTTTATTTTCATGACTATTTACATTGTAGATTGTCACTGAAGGCATCAAAACTATGAATGAACAAGTGGAGTTATGGTGAAATAACTGAAAACATGTTTTATATTCTATTTTCTTCAAAATAGCCACCCTTTGCTCTGATTACTGTTTTGCACAATGTTGGCATTCTCTCAATGAGCTTCAAGAGGTAGTCACCTGAAATGGTTTTCACTTCACAGGTGTTATAGTTTTGATGCCTTCAGTGACAATCTACAATGTAAATAGTCATGAAAATAAAAAAAAATGCATTGAAATGAGGTGTGTCCAAACTTTTGGCCTGTACTGTACATCTACAGCCTATAAACCACTGTCTTTCATCATAAATAAATATTTTAGACACTTAAAAGCATATTTTGACCCATACCACAGAATGTTAACATCCTTTTGTGTCATAGAGATTTTACACCGTGAAGCATTTCTCAGTGAATGGTGCTACTGTATTTAAAACGGTGTAACTAATAATGCATAATAATTCTGCAAATACTTAAGTGCTTACTTAGTAAATGACTTCAGGGTTTTTTTTTTGCACAAAAGCTACTTGAGTTCTTGCTTGGGTCAGAAATTAGTGTGTAAGGTGTAAATGATATCTGAAGGTAGTTAATTATACATATATTTTGTGTGTGGGTGTAACTTTTGTAACTCTTTTACAATTATATTATTGTACGTAATGATATAACTGGTTTTCATTATTCTCAAATTTGTTTTATACAAAACCCAAAACCAGTGAAGTTGGCACGTTGTGAAAATCGTAAATAAAAACAGAATACAATGATTTGCAAATCCTTTTCAACTTATATTCAATTGAATAGACTGCAAAGACAAGATATTTAATGTTTGAACTGAGAAACAGTTTTTTTTTTTTGCAAATAATCATTAACTTAGAATTTAATGGCAGCAACACATTGCAAAAAAGTTGGCTCAGGGGCATTTTTACCACCGTGCTACATGGCCTTTCCTTTTAACAACACTCCATAAACGTTTGGAAACATTTTTAACGCTTTTCAGGTGGAATTCTTTCCCATTCTTGCTTGATGTACAGCTTAAGTTGTTCAACAGTCTGGGGTCTCCGTTGTGGTATTTTAGGCTTCATATTGCGCCACACATTTTCAATGGTAGACAGGTCTGGACTACAAGGCAGGCCAGTCTAGTACCCGCACTCTTTTACTATGAAGCCACGCTGTTGTAACACGTGGCTTGTCTTGTCTTGCTGAAATAAGCAGGGGCGTCCATGATAACGTTGCTTGGATGGCAACATATGTTGCTCCAAAACCTGTATGTACCTTTAAGCATTAATGGTGCCTTCACAGATGTGTAAGTTACCCATGCCTTGGGCACTAATACACCCCCATACCATCACAGATGCTGGCTTTTGAACTTTGCACCTATCACAATCCGGATGGTTCTTTTCCTCTTTGGTCCGGAGGACACGATGTCCACAGTTTCCAAAACTAATTTGAAATGTGGACTCGTCAGACAACAGACCACTTTTACATTTTGCATCAGTCCATCTTAGATTAGCTCGGGCCCAGAGAAGCCAGCGGGTGCTGGGTGTTGTTGATAAATGGCTTTCACTTTGCATAGTAGAGTTTTAACTTGCACTTACAGATGTAGCGACCAACTGTAGTTACTGACAGTGGTTTTCTGAAGTGTTATATTCCATTTTAATATATTATAACATTATATTATTGTATACAATATTATAACTAACAATTGTTTTCATTATTATTTTTACTATTATGAAATATAATTTATTTTTAATCATCTTTACAGTCAAATAACTTTTAATGAAAATTCAGGGTTTTTTCCTCATTTATTTTTATGTTTTTACTTACAGTGAGACATGATAAACACTATGAAATTACCAAATAATTACCTCACACAAAATTATTACCCCTGCCAAAGGAAAAACATTGTGTCAAAAGTATGCAAAATTGACTATCCATAAAATTTTTATGCAGCATGCTATTTTTTTAAAAAATTCTTTACATTGCACAAATGGCATTTTTCACACAAAAAAATCCTTTATATCTCACTGATAATACACAAATATCAAACCAAATTTGGTCAGGAGCCAGTGATTGTATAGTTTGGTCCTGATCTAGATTATTATATTTATAGATGCTACAGTAATTAGATTGGTTTATATCATACTGGACCACAGGTGTCAAACTCAAGGCCCGAGGGTCAGATGTGGCCCGACACTTCATTTGATTTGGCCCTCTAAAGCCTGGAAATAATATGTATCAATAAAGTACTGTAACTTTTCTTACTAAATGTATTCTTTCTTTCTATTTTGGGAGGGAATAAAAAGTACTCCAAGTAATCGCAAATGTTGTTTGTCTAATTATGCAAAAATATATTATGAAACATTCAAACCATTTTTTAAATAGAAATAAATACTAATAATAATGATTTCAAAGCAAGTTATCCATCAAATTGTGCAATGTGAAAGTAGCAAAATTGGTAAAATTGTGAAATTTACTGTGGTTTTTACAGCATTTTTCAAATGGAAAAAAATAGAATTTCTTTTTACTGTAATAAACTGATGTAATTTTGGCATTTTTAGTAATACACAGAAAAATCTACAGTTGTTGATTTGCGGAAAAAACTAACTAAATGGCAGCTCAGTTGCCAAAATTTCACTGTAAAATTGCATTTTTTTTTATTTACAGTAAAAAAACTAATGTCAATTTAACAGTAAAATTCTGGCAAATGAGCTACCTTTTTTTTAACCATAAAAACAGCAGCACTGTTTTTCCATTTACAGTAACACACTAAATTTTGAGGTGAAATTATTGCAACTTACCATATTTTTTTTACATTTTACTTTAAAAAAAATCTACCGATAAAATGCATAGACAAATTGTGTAATAATAGTATTCACTGTTAGAAGCGGCCCTGTGGAGGCAAACATAACTGCGATGTGGGCCCTTAGTCAAAATGACTTTGACGCCTTTGTACTAGACCAACTTTATACCCTGAAACCAAACTTTACTTACAGAGATGGCAAACAAATTCAGTTCGGAACATAAATTGTGTGCATAAATGTGACACGGCTGTCCATCAAAGTTGTTATGAGCAGACTTCAGTCTGGGCCAAAGTGCACCACCGTCATGTGAATAAACATTCAGCAGCAAAATATTTTCCCAGAAGTCCACGCACACACACGCACTCGTACACAGCACAGTGGGAGAACGTGTAGAAGAAAAACAAATCGTAATTATCAGCTTGGTGACAAATACCAAACCAAATCTGCTTTTGGATATGAACGTGTACATTCAGTGTGAGTGCTGGCAGCGGACACACGCTTTACTTTCCCTCCAACAAACACAGGGATCACCCAAAAACACTCAACACGTAACAGATGGTGCATTTTTGTGGCATTACGGTCCTCGAGCACAAATACACAAACGTTACAGTGGACTGTTTTAGTGTGTGTGTGCGTGGAAATACACACGTCTGTTCACAAGCAATGACAGCAACAACAGCTGGACAGGAAGTCATGCTGCTAAACTGCGCCTTCATCGGCTAAACCGGAATGGAACAGACTTTTGGGGGGGGGGGGGGGTGACGTCAACCGATACTAGGATGCTAGGCTAATTTGCAGCATCTATTTGACAACAAGTGTGACAATTCCCACTGGAAAATTCCCTTTTAATGTGTTGTGGGTTGCGTCCAGTAGTTTTCTCAGAATCTACATGTAAATGCAGAGAAATGCTATCCCCGAGCATAAGAGCATATCATAGCAATCGTTGTTCCAGCGCAGGCAGCCGGCCACAGCTCCGTGGTTCAGCGTATCCCACTGCAAGGGTGAAGTATTAAAATATGTGACTCTGAGGTGAAGTAAATTATATTTATATAGCGCTTTTCTCAAGTGACTCAAAGTGCTTTACATTGAGAAACCCAATATCTAAGTTACATTTTTAAACCAGTGTGGGTGGCACTGGGAGCAGGTGGGTAAGGTGTCTTGCCCAAGGACACAACGGCAGCGACTAGGATGGCGGAAGCGGGGATCGAACCTGAAACCCTCAAGTTGCTGGCACGGCCGCTCTACCAACCGAGCTATACTGCCCCGTATACCTTTAAAAAAAAAAAAAGCTAAAAATGCTAACGTTAACATGTTAATCGTAAGCATGCGTCAGGGAACCAAAATATATTAATCAAAATATACGAATGAGGTGTATATCTGCAAAATTAGTCAAAAAAGCTAGCTTGTTAATGTTAGCATGCGTCAAGTACCAAAATATGACTCAAAATAGCATTTACTTTAAGCTTGCTAACGTAACATGCTAACCACAAATATCCAGTACCAAAATATGACTCCGGTGTATATCTGCAAAATTAGCCCAAAAAATCTAGCTTTCTAATATTACCATGTTTACACGCTAACATTAGCATCCCAACAGTTAGCATGGAAAGTGCCAAAATATATGACTCTTAAAATAGCTTAAAAAAGCTAGCCTTCTTAAGTTAGCATGCTAACGTAACCTGCTAACCATAACCATACGTTAAGTACCAAAATATGACTGTGAGGTGTATATCTGCAAAATTAGCCCCCCCAAAAAATCCAGCTTGCTAATGTTAACATGTTTACACGCCAACAAGCAATAGTCTAATTGGTTGTCAGCATCCGTACAATTACAATTTCAACAGAATGATTGAGTCTCAACACTTTTGGCATACAACAGAATTGGTAGGAATGTTGTTACTATGTTTTAGTTTACAACACAATGGGTAGGAATGCTGAGAATCCAGCATTAGCATTGTTGGCTCAAAATAGCATTGATGTGAATGTTCTATTTTCATTCTTTACAAATGTTTTTGCGTTACAACATTGCGAGTATGATGTACAGTATATATTAAGCGTTCACATTTCCAACATTGACGAGAAACAAGCATTTACATATCAGGTGTTCGCAATAGTGAATGGTGGAATCTCAGCAATTTTGGCATACACTTGTAAGAATACTTGCTTGACTGTCAGCATTCATGTTTTTTTTTTACTTCACAACGTTGTACTAGTATCTCTGCTGAGAACAATGCATTATATATGAATCATTAGCAAAAGTGTGATGCTTTCTCTCAACAGTTTTGGCATACTCTAACATTTCCACTTTACAATACTATGAGTATGAATGCTGAGAGTTTAATGCATTCACATTTTTTTACTTCAAAATATTGCAATGGTATACAAAACCCAAAACCAGTGAAGTTGGCACGTTGTGTAAGTTGTAAATACAAACTGAATACAAGATTTGCAAATCCCTTTCAACCTATATTCAATTGAATAGACTGCAAAGACAAGATATTTAATGTTCGTACTGAGAAACTTGTTTTTTTTTTTGCAAATAATCATTAACTTAGAATTTAATGGCAGCAACACATTGCAAAAAAGTTGGCACAGGGGCATTTTTACCACTGTGTTACATGGCCTTTGCAATCTATTCTATTGAATATGAGTTGAAAAGGATTTGCAAATCATTGTATTCTGTTTTTATTTACCATTTACACAACGTGCCAACTTGACTGGTTTTGGGTTTTGTAGTATAAATGCTGAGTCGAGCATGTCCGTATTAGGTGTTAGCAATAGTGAACGGTAGATTTTCAGTACTTTTGGCATATAATGATAAGAAAGCTGAATTATTGCAATAACATTTTCACTTCATAAAACCATGAGTATGAAAGTTGAGAGTTTAGCATTCACATTTTGAACATTCTTGGCATGCGGCAACATTAATGTGAATGCATTCTCATTTTTACTTCAGTATCAATACTGAGAATTGAGTATTTTCATAATAGGCGTTAGCTATCGTGTGAATGCTCGGTTCTCAGCATTCATACAGATAGTTGTGACAAATTTACCGCGCCGCATTCATGGTACAAAAGAATATAAAAAAGATGTCTATTATTAACATGAGCTTTTAGAAGACAAAAGTATTTCCTGTCCCCCCCCACTCCCCGTCTTTTCCTGTCCCGTGGCATTCCTGAGGCTTGTTGGGCGGTGAGGCAAGGGGGCTGGGGTGCTTAGTGGCATACAGGAGGAAGGCTCAGCAGTTTCTTTGCACTTTTTGGGCCCTCGGGTGCCAAAAACTGGTCGCTCGTGAAACCGCGCGGCTTTTCCTTGGTTAACACTGAAGTCTTTTGACGCATTTTATTTTGGAAAATTGCTAACACCGCCCACCGCCCCCCTTCCTTTCCCCCTCCCCCTGTTCCTCTCCAGGATCCGGTTATTAATTAGAGAACAAGCTGCTCCAGTCAGACCTCCAGCTGAGGGGAACATTTCGCTTGGCAAAACACGCACCTCTTCCCCACCCGTACTTAGGCTCGGAAAAAGACATGTCAGTGTGGCATGAAGCCATCATGTGACCATGAAAGCACAGTCATCTTGTCCCCAACGCGACCCCCAGACGTCTTCCCATCGGAAACAAAAGACAGACAATTACGGTAAGAGGCTGCTGATGGATGCTCAGCAGGGCATGGCTGCTCATAACTCCATCGGAAGAGGAGGTGCTGTCACGTGGATGACATGATATACTTGTTTTATTATCACACTTTGGTAATTAACAGCAGAGCCATTCAAAAATCTCGACTCGTTTGCGATTGCACATCTCGCCCAGTTGAGAATAAACTCTGATTCAAATCAGTGATTCTCAAACTGTGTTTCCTGTTAGTGTGCCACACGATACTATTGATTTTCCTTCTGACCCCATACCGAGTAAAACTCAGGCTGGTATCGCTGATACTTTTTGCAAATATACCCAATGTGTCTGCTAAAATAAAATAAAAAGTTACATGTGTGTAAATAATAACATATCTATCTAAAACAACTGTTAAAATATAAGAAAAAAGAGCAAAAAATCGGAATGTAATGAGACAAAAGCTCAAAATGTTTACTAATTAATTAACTGGAATTGTGTGATGCATTACATTGTATCGTATGCATGTTCGAAATAAACTGAAACTGAACTGAACTAAACAATTATTAATAATGATATACTTGGTGACCTACCACACAAAGCGGTGTCTTTAAATATATATAATATCTGTTTATGGCATTTTTTTAAATAAGAAAATATCATTTTGGGAAAAAAAACAAAAAACTTTTGACGCTGCGATAAGGTGGCGATTTGTCCAGGGTGTACCCCGCCTACCGCCCGAATGCAGCTGAGCTAGGCTCCAATGACCCCCCGCGACCCCGAAAGGGACAAGCGGTAGAAAATGGATGGATGGATGGATAATATTAACGTATTAATTAATTTCAAAAATTACAACAACCATAATAAACACTTAAATGTGTGACTGAGAATTATTATTTTTGTACAGGCAGAATTTTTAACACACTTTTATTATTAGTATTATTATTATTGTTTTTATTCTACTCTTACATGGGGGAAAAACAACAGTAAAAATGTGAAAAAATCAAAAAAATCTGTATGTAATTAAAAAAAGCTGAAATGTTCTAAATAATAATATACTTATAGTTGCCAAAAATTCTAAGCTGACACAAAGTTTTGTCTTTAAATATACAGGATATGATATTTGTTTTTATCATTTTTTAAACAAAAGAATATCAATATGGCCCCGCCGCATACTTTGACATTTAGTAGGCGGCCTTTGATGGAAAAGTATCAAAATCATCGATAGTTTGAGTTTAGAATCGATTTTAGAGCATAGAGATCTTGTATCGGGCTCCCTTGTAGTGGTACACCAAAGTATCCCTTAATTACATATTCAAACACAGTGTTACTGTTCAAACTATGTAATGCTACAGAGGCCAAATATATTAAATATACTTGCTAAATAAAAACCTCTGCCCTGTTTTAATGAATACCAAGGACTACTACACTACTGTATTTTAATGTTGGTCACTATGATGGTACATGGAGAGTCAAGTTTTTTTCTGAGGTGGTACTTTGTGAAAAACAGTTTGATAACCACTAAAATGGATGGATGGATGGATGATTTAAACCACTAGATGCTTTTTTTTTTTTAATGAGTGAAGCTGAAGTCCAACCAAGCAACTTTACATAGTGTTAAACTACAACCTTACTAACCCAGCAATCACAATACATTGACACAAAGTTGATTATACATACATACATACAGTACAGGCCAAAAGTTTGGACACACCTTCTTATTCAATGTGTTTTCTTTATTTTCATGGCTATTTACATTGTAGATTGTCACTGAAGGCATCAAAACTTTGAATGAACATGTGTGGAGTTATGTACTTAACAAAATAAGGTAAAATAACTGAAAACATGTTTTGTATTTTAGTTTCTTCAAAATAGCCACCCTTTGCTCTGATTACTGTTTTGCATACTTTTGGCATTCTCTCGATGAGCTTCAAAAGGTGAAAGAGTTTTCACTTCATAGGTGTCATAGTTTTGAGGCCCTCAGTGACAATCTACAATGTAAATAGTCATGAAAATAAAGAGAACGCATTGAAATGAGTAGGTGTGTCTGTAAACGTTTGGCCTGTACTGTACATGTCCTTTAAAAGTGACTTCGAAACAACGTTGTAAAACAGTTGTATTTGTATGTCAAATGGTCAAATCAACATAAGAACCCAACGTTGATTAAACGTCGTCAAAAAGCATGTTGTTCCAGCGTTAAGTTTGAGTGGCTCAACGTCAGGACCTAATTCAACAAGTTCTCAACATTGTTTCAATGTCTTGTGCCTGCTGGGAGGCATAGAGGCAAGGAAAGCCCATAAAGAGACCCAAGACTGCCGCCCCCTACGTCTAACTTTCCTCTTGAAGTGACCTCCATTATGGAAATGTGAGCCTTGGAAGAATCCTAATATGCAGCTGGCACACACAATCGGAGGATGGTGGGGGTGGGCGTTAAAGGACGAAAACAGCAGCATTTATCACACCTACAATAGAGCCTGTAACCCTTCCCTTCATCTTTAGCCCCCAGCAAACCATCTGCCTGTGACAGCAGGTGTGCACCTGGGGAGAAAAAAATCTACTTTTTGGATCGGCGCCTATTGAAAAGGTCACAGCAGACGCTTTGAGGGTTGCCACGTTGGCGTTCTCCGGCTGACCGGAAGGTGCCGCTAAGTGACGAGCGTCATGGTTACCTCGGCTTTCATTTGCTTTTCCCACCGCCTCGCGTTTGTTTTTCACATGATTTTAGGACCTTTAGAGGGTTGACACATCGTCCTCCTCAGACGGACCTTTTTAGGCTCTTGCGGGTCCGCCTGGCATCCTCCCACCAGAGGCCGTGTCAGGACGGTAATGAGTCATCTTGTGCACAACACATTACACAGTAGTGTGTGTTGTGCGCTGGGTAATTGCAGGCCGTTTCAGTGCGGAGAGAAATAGGCTAAAGTTCAGCCGGTAATTAAAGGACCCTGATGGAGATTCTCTGTATATTTATTTCCTAAGCGCATAACTTTAAATATTGCATAGGCCGATCGTCAGCTTGCTTTGATTTCCTAATGAGCTTCTCCTCCGCTAATTCAAGTCAAACACAAAGCCTAAATTGGAGGAGTCAAGAGGGAGTGAAAGGAGAAATATGCTTGCAAGACATTTATGCCCTTTGTAATAGATGTTTTGGTGCAGTTATGCACACAGTGCTTTATTGGGCTAGGAAGCCAAATGAGCGTTCAATGGACGCCTTTAGTTCAGTCAATCAGCTATTAATAATAAGCAACTACCGTATTTTCCGGGCTATAGAGCTGATCTGTATTTAAGCTCCACCCACCAAAGTTTAGAAGGAAAAAAATATTTTAACATTAATTAGCTCAGGCGTGTCAAACTCATTTTCATTGAGGGCCACATCACAGTAATGGCTGCTTTCAGAGGGCCGATTTTTTTTAAATTAATTTACATTATGCATGTGGGTAATAACCTGTGATTAATCATGATTAATTGAAATGCATATGCATTTGATTATTAGATTTTTTTTAATGTATAACTTGCTTTAAAATCATAAATAAAGGTGACAAGCAGATATTTAACTATTTGTTTTTATCTCACAAAAATAGTTTTGCAATACAGTATATAATAATATAATTCGCATGATCAAAAAATATTAAAGTTTAAAATATGCATTTTTTTTTTCTGTCAAAATTGAAACAACGAATACATTTAGTAATAAAAATAAAGTGTTTTATTGAAACCCATTTTTTCCAGGCTTTCGCGGGCCACATAGAATGATGTGGCGGGCCAGAACACTTGTGAATTAGCTGCACCGGACTATAAGCACCAGATACAGTATACACTAGTAGGAAAGATTTAACAAATGGTTTTTTTCACATTTCTTTCCAAATGGTGCATTTAACACGGCAGTAAAACGCCTCGTCAAACAAAAACAGAATTCCTCGTCATGGACCCACGAGCTGCGGAAGCTAGCTCTCCAATCAGCTGAACAGACTCAATATTTCCACAGTGAGGTTTTGGTAAATTTATGAAACCAAAAAAAACCAATAAGAATGCCATTGTAAGTTAATAATACACTTGTGAACATGTTAGCATATTCGCTAATGCTAATGACGCTAGCTTGATTACATTACGATAGCATGTACAAATATGCATGAAAACACTCCTACAAACATCACACATGGGACAGTTTAGTAAGTATGATTTTTTTTTTGTTATATTGTAAAACTTAAAAACGTTGCCTGCAGTGATAAATGAAGAATTATTTCGAGCACAAACGATACGGACAAATACTTCCAGTTCAAAGAACAAAAGAGGAAGTGCATTTTCAACCCGCAGCACCTGCAGTGAGCGAACTCGTCCAAAAGATGGCGCCATAGCACAAATAATAACACACCTTTTCAGTGTCTTTGACAGTGCTCTTTGAAAAAAAATGTGTTGACTATAAAATGTTTTGGCCGCTAGCAAAAATTTTAGCACCATTTTATAGGCCGCAGGGTTCAAAGCGCATGAAAAAAGTAGCGGCTTATAGTCCCGAAAATATGGTTTGTTAAATAATAGTGAAACACATGAAAAAATATAATTTTCACTTGCTCAAAAACCTATTAATCAATTTCCATTAAACCTGCTAGAAGTTTAGCACGTACACAGCAAAAATCAATTAATTTCCGCAAAATCATTATTTAACGACAACAAAAAGATTAAGACTAAGGAAACATGATACACATGAGCTTTATTGCGTAAGTTATCATATTTGGTAACTCTACAAGCCTTTCTCACATTCCAATCAGCTACTAATAACAATGGAAAAAGAAAAGTTCCCAGGGACATTTTGAATGGGCCTGCTCCTTGTTGCTAACCTCTGGCCCAGCATTTGAGACCGGCATGGTTTTTTTCAACAGAAATGCTAACAATGATAATGACGAGCTTGCTGACAGCTTACATACTGTACTAGCAAGCAGTGTGGATACATTGTGGTAGATCTCTTGCTTTAATAGAGTTGATGAAGTGCTAAATCTCAGTGTGACATTCAAAATGTTACAGCTAGTACATTAACATTGTTTCATTAAATTGGGGCCCTAAACAAAATAATAATACAAATATTTAATTAAAACTTGAAATTAATTTGATGCATGTTTTATACTAAAACTAAATAATGGGAAATAAATTGTTTAATGATATATTTGAACAAATTTAATATAATCAAAACTAGAGATGTCCGATAATATCGGCCTGCCGATATTTTCGGCCGATAAATAAGTTTTTTTTTAATTATCGGTATTGGTTTTTTTATTTTTTCATTTTTTTATTAAATCAACATAAAAAACACAAGATACACTTACAATTAGTACACCAACCCAAAAAAACCTCCCTCCCTTTACACTCATTCACACAAAAGGGTTGTTTCTTTCTGTTATTAATATTCTGGTTCCTACATTATATATCAATATATATCAATACAGTCTGCAAGGGATACAGTCCGTAAGCACACATGATTGTGCGTGCTGCTGGTCCACTAATAGTACTAACCTTTAACAGTTAATTTTACTCATTTTCATTAATTACTAGTTTCTATGTAACTGTTTTAATATTGTTTTACTTTCTTTTTTATTCAAGAAAATGTTCTTAATTTATTTATCTTATTTTTTATTTATTTTTAATTTTTAAAAAGGACCTTATCTTCACCATACCTGGTTGTCCAAATTAGGCATAATAATGTGTTAATTCCACGACCGTATATATCGGTATCGGTTGATATCGGTATCGGTTGATATCAGTATCGGTAATTAAGAGTTGGACAATATCGGAATATCGGATATCGGCAAAAAGCTATTATCGGACATCCCTAATCAAAACATAAATTTGCAAACCTTCCAAACACAACTCTGACCGGGAATCGAACACAGTATTGTCATGATCCGTCGTCCGGATCATGTTTTGTTTAGTAATGTTCTGTTAGTTTTGGACTTCTTTAGTTCCCGTTTAGGCTTCCTTGTTTGTTTTTGTCACCCTGGCGACTTATTGTGTTCACCTGTCTCTGATTAGTGCTCGCCCGCTCACCTGCTTCCCGAGCACTAATCAGAGGCATTATTTAAGTTGCCTTTGCCAGTCAGTCGGCCTGGCTTCATTGTTTACGTCACATTCTGACCAAGTAAGTGTTCATGTTCTATGCCATAGCTTCTGCTAAATATTAGCGGCATGTGTTTTAGGTACGCTTGCCTTTTTGTTGTGTTGTTTGTGTTTTTGGTAGTTGGGTGATTTATGTTAATAAATCCAATCCTACCTTTACGTCTTCGTCCGGAGCCATCTTTTGCATCTTGGAAGAACAACCGCGCAGCAAGCGCAAACCTGATCGTGACAAGTATGACTGCCTTATAGTACCAGCACTAACGCGGTGCGCCTCTGAACCAGTGGGAATGTCTAGGGAAATTTGCCCTTGTATATTTATTATTGGCGGAGCAGGAAAGGGCTCGAGATAGGTTTGCAATTATTTGTCGTTCATTAATTAAAGTTTTACATGAGCTTTTTCTCGCGAAATGAAGCCCCCCACTGATCGCGGGGCCTTACGCACAGTGTGTGATCTGCATGTAGGGAGGAGTAGCCAGGGTGCTCAGTACAATAAGTCGTAACAGCTACCTATTTTAGTTATGGTAAGATCTCAACAAAAGTAAATGCTAACAATGCTCACAGCTAGTACCAGGGAGAAACTGTCACCCTTCAAAATATACACTGGCACGTTCTTAACTGTCCAACAAGTATATGAATAAGTTAACCATATGACAACATTTTAGAGATATTTCCCGCAGTTGAATGTTCCCTTCATAATCTGATCTTCTAGTGCTCTATGTTGAAATGGAGGACTAATTCTGGCGCATATAATTAGGTACATTATAGACACAGCCTCCAGACACAATAGGAGCAAAGAGATTCTGGTAACCTTCCGTCAAACAGCAAGGTTGACTTCTATCCCAGTCCCTGGTGTGAGATCCATCGACTTGCCGCCAAAAAAAAATCAGTTGACAGAGGAGTTTGTCGCCGTGCTTATTCTTCAGGCCTATTCCCATAGGTCAGCAGTGCCACCATTTTTTGTAATAATACCTTTATTTATCTGGAGTGTGACAGCACAAAAACACTTGGGGAAAAAACAAGCTTCTGTAACTGTGCAGTAATGGCAAGATGCACAGTTACATATATCACATTAATAACAACAATAATACTGTCCACTTGTCCAGTACCACATTTTTAACTAAAACCTTCAACTCTCAGTATGACTGCAACTTATTTATTTGTCAATTAAAACTGAGCAATACTATCTTTTATAAAGGCAGGTGCTAAAAAAACCCAACCTAAAATACAATTACATTAAATACTGAACAAAAAAATACATTTAGAACTATTCATTAAAATTATTTTGAATTAACAACATAATATTATTATTGTATTGTGATTCATGTATTTTTCTGCCTTTTTTTTAGCAAAACATTTTAACTTCAATCAGATTATTCACACATTTTGATTAATCTCAGTAAATTACTTGTGTGCTAGATTTAAATTAACTTGAAAAAAGAGCGCCATATTTAAACAAAAAATGCAATTTCATTGTGTTTTGAAATGTATTACTTGAATGCACATCATTTATTTTTTTTAAATTTGGTAACAGTTTAATCTAAAGTACCATTAAAGGAGCATGTACTGTCAAAATAAATTGTGGGATTATTCTGCATATGATCGATGCGATTATTTTTTGTGATTAATCGTAAGTTAACTTATTTTTGAAAGCCCTAATTCAAATCCCAACAAAGTGTAACCATTTCTGTCTTCAAGATAACAAATATAAGATTTTCTTAATCTCCAGTAATTATACAAGTGGTTCTAAACCTGTGGTACCTGGGCTCCATCTAGTGGTTCGCCAAAGAATCACTTAATTAAATATTCCAACACCGTGTGTAACTGTTCAAACTGTGTAACGTTGCAGTGGCCTAAATATTAAATATATTTGTTCAATAAAACCTCTGCCTGGTTTTTAATGAATATGTAGGCCTACTATGCTACTGTGTTTTAATGTTTGCCATCATGGTGAAGTGAAGTGAAGTGAATTACATTTATATAGCGCTTTTCTCAAGTGACTCAAAGCGCTTTACATTGTGAAACCCAATATCTAAGTTACATTTAAACCAGTGTGGGTGGCACTGGGAGCAGGTGGGTAAAGTGTCTTGCCTGAGGACACAACGGCAGTGACTAGGATGGCGGAAGCGGGGATGGAACCTGCAACCCTGAAGTTGCTGGCACGGCCGCTCTACCAACCGCCTATACCGTGCTATTTGGAGAGCCAAGTATTTTCTGAGGCGGTACTTGTGAGAACGTTTGATAACCACTGAATTACAGTATTGACTATGTTGATGTAAAAAGGCAGCTACACACATGTGGCATAAGAAAGAATGTATATTATAGAGTTATGTTAAACTGTGTTCAGCCTTGTCAGTCCAAGTGGGTCATAAAACATAAAGAGGTGAGCATCAGCAAGATGATTTTCCATGTTGGTTAAACTGTAAGCCCAAAGGCTCATCCATATTCAAATGTCAGTCAGCAGCATTGTTGTATCGTGTTTACCAAACATTCAGTACAACAACGTTCCTCACCCGTGGGAGTGATCCGCTCTGCTGGAACACGGCGACATCACCCACATGTTCCCCCCCCCCAACCCCCCCCCCATTGTCTCTACTATCATGTTGTCCTCCCTGAGGAATGACAACTATAACTCTACATGTAAATTGTTATTTTAGGAAGACATAACCTAGGTGGATAAGAAGAATAATAAAATAAAAACAGGTATTTTTTATGATTGACTTTGTTCTTTGTTTTGTCATGAAATTGACTACAAGGTGACATTTGGGGGCTTAGGGAATTGGACAGGGGGGTGGGGGGTGGGGGGGGGGTGGTTTAGGGTGTTTGCTCTCCCTCCTCTTCGTCACTTACTACCACTCGCTTCTGCATGCACGGGCAATAAATCACACGACCTCTGTAGCGCTTTCTTTGTTTAAAACTTGACCCACTTGGGAATTTTAACCTGCAAATTGCAGCCTTAAATCAACAGTAGCGAATATTGATTTTGCTCATGTGCTCCCCCACAGGTTCAAGGTGGAATAATAATCAGCTGACATGGTGGGTGTTTGGAGCACAATGACGCAAATAACAACTGGACGCTTTGTGAAGATGGGAAGCACGGCCTAAGTAAGAGTTATTTTTAAATATATTTTAAAACAGTTATTTTTGTTTAGAAAAAATGATAATTAAGGAAAGTATTACAATTAGGGCTGTCAAAATTAACAAAGTAACTCATGTGATTAATCACAAAAAATGTTCACACTAATCATAAACACACTTAGAATAATCATACAATTTATTTTGACCGTACAAGCTCTTTTACCTTAATCGCTGTACGGTCAGTGATCAGATCAATGCATACATCAGTACAAAATGAGTGAGGAGAGTGGGCTTGCTGGCAAATGAAAGAACTTTAGATAAAACTGTTAACAAGTTTTGTGCAAATAAATGACATGCATTTAAGTAAAATGTTTAAAAATGTTCCTGGATGACATTCTGACAACAAAATTACATTGGTGTACTTTTTTTAAAAATTAATTTCAATTATGCAAGTGAGTAATCATGTTAATTATGATTCATCCAAACTCTAAAATGTGATTGATCTGATCATTTGACAGCCCTAGTTTTTATATTATAAAATAATTATACTTTTATTTTTGTTATATCTTTCATATTTACAGTATATTAATAACAAAAAAATGATTGCATTATGTATTTAAAGTTTAGTAATAGCTGTGATGAGTCAATAAATAAATGAAATATATATATAGTTGTGAAAGATAAAGATATACATTTTACAAATAAATAAAATAAAGATAAATAAGCACTGCTCCTTGCTACTCTGTTATGTTGAACTTTGTGTGACGCTGTATTGTGTCATTTTCTTTACATGTTCGAAATAAACAAATTCAGATTAAGTATTGAACAAAAATTGTTTAAAAACAAACGATATCAATAGCAATAAATATAGTGGTGATTAATTTTAAAAAAAAAATTGTAATACAACAATTATTTTCTCGACATAAAATGTAGAATTTCTAAGTATTTTTCTTACAAGAAAAAGTAAAACTTCCAAGTATTTATCATAATTGTGCTCTAAAAAGAGATATGCAAACATTATGTCACAAAAATGAGTCCTCTCCCATTTTAGCAACCATTGACTATGTTTTACTTATATCTTGACTACGTTATTTTTTCTTTGTTTTCATAATTTGTGGTAATGTTTAAGGTAAACTTGGGTGTTTTGAAATGCGCCAGCAAATTTATATGATCAAAATTACATGACAATACTTTCAAAATGAAATTTGCTATACTTTGAAGTAGGTATTCAGTAAATAATTGCTGTGTTGAGTAATTTTCAGTAATCTACAGTACAGGCCAAAAGTTTGCACACACCTTCTCATTCACAACACAACTGATGGTCCCATCCCCATTGATGAAGCAAGAAATTCGACTAATCAACCCTGATAAGGCACACCTGTGAAGTGAAAACCATTGCAGGTGACTAACTCTTGAAGCTCATCGAGAGAATGCCAAGAGTGTGCAAAACAGTAATCAGAGCAAAGGGTGGCTACTTTGAAGAAACTAGAATATAAAACATATTTTCAGTTATTTCACCTTTTTTTGTTAAGTACATAACTCCACATGTGTTCATTCATAGTTTTGATGCCGTCAGTGACAATCTACAATGTGAATAGTCATGAAAAGAAAGAAAACACATTGATGGAGGAGAAGGCGTGGCCAGACTTTTGACCTGTACTGTACATTGCTGTACAAGCTGTACTCTACTCCAAATATATAATAGTGTAATTGTCAAGACTGCGTTGCGTCATTAACTTTTAAGCAATGTGTGAAGTCAAAGGAAAGGATCCATCACACGAAGGATTACATACAGTTGTTGTATTAATGGCTTCCTCGGATGTCTGCCTCATCCTCGGATGTCCACTTTAGGTCCATCTGGAGGAAGTGAACGGTGCGCCGCTATAAATAACGACGCGGCTTCAGCTCTTAGCCCGGCGCTGACAAACCTAATAAAACAAGTCGGCTCCTCGTTTAAAACGGTCAGCAGAAGACGCCGGCGAAGCGAATGATAGAAAAGGGGGACTTAGTCACGGCTGCCGAATAAAGCTTGCATGAGTGTTTCTTTGCTGGTAAATACGCTAATGGATGCCTGAGAGGAACATCAGCTGCCGCCATGATGCGCTTTTGTGGCTTCACGGAAGCGGCGTGATGCTCTGATTAGCACACGGGAAAACAACCAGGGGTCAAATGTTAACGCTCATGATCAAGTTCCTCTTCAATCGAGGACATTCCGAGGGGACAAACCCCCAGCTCATTTCCTGTGACACAGGCGGCGCGCTGCCTTGAGGCCTTAAAGGTGACACCCAGTGACCCCTTTAAGAGCCTTTAAGACCACACAACCGCAATCAGGACAGGCTGGAAATAGAGCGCTACTGTACAGTATGTGGGAAACGTGTGTGGCAGCTGATTGTTCTCTGAAAAGAGAGAAGCCATGAAGTCACTGAGGTTCCTCCCTCTGATGCATTCAAGTGTTCCATTGTTGAAGTTGAACTTCTCAGGGAGCGATTGCCTAACTCGGTGTAAAGTCACTTCCTGTGCCAGGGATGACATCAGCGTCTGCTTTAGGCCGGACTGTGTGGTTAAATCACAGCGTGTGTAACTAGGGAAAGACTGCAGGCGGGCCAAACATGCAGTCGTATAGCGCGGAGACAAAGTGGGCGTGCGGCGGGGAGGGTTTATGACACGCCGTAACCAAGAGATTTTCTATTTGTTTGGAAGCATTCGCTGAGATCTCGCCTGGAGAAAAGTTCACAAAAGAGCCGCTTTGCCTTTGATGGAATCCCAACTTGGCCCTGTAATTTGGGGAGTTTCGCCAAACAAGTCGTGCGTGTAACGACATCTAAAGGAGAATTCAACATGTCGGGCGAGGAGAAAGTATCAAAGTGGTGTCCCCTTTCATCCGGCAGGAGGACTCGGAGCGTGGTGCACGGTCACACTGCTTTCAGGTTGAGAGAGGCAGGACGGGGGAAGTTGTTGGTGGGCGCTGCTTGGAATGCTTGCACCCATCGTACATCTCAGATGTCCGATAATGTCACACCACACAATCGCTTGTTTGAGGCTCGGCTCCCTAGGGAGCATCTTTGATGTGGGAACAGAGGAGGCGGCGACGCGCTCTGAAAGATTCCCACAAAGCCACAGAAGGCAGAGCTCTCATTAGTCCCATTTCCAACAAGCGTGGTTCACTATTTGTTTGTTTCCTTCCAAGAAGAAAATGTCACAAAGCTAAAGAGTGATGGTTGGACTTCTGCGTTCTTTAGTATTCTTATTTTACACACATCTGCTTTTAAATTGCTGACAGAGTCATAAATACCGTAATAACGTTATGAATTAAAAGACAAGCGCAATGTTGTCGACCTACCTACTGGAAAATGCTAGACAAAGATCATCTATGATAGGAGTGATCCGCTGTTTTTATGGATCTACTGCAAAAACTCTTTGTCAAAGCTGCTTTATACGACAAAGCCATCTGCTGTTTTTATTGACCTACTGCAAAACGCTGGTCAAAGATCCTCTATATGACAAGTCACCTACTGTTTTTAACAACGTGCTGCAAAAGTGCTAGATGCTCTGTATGACAAGAGTGACCTGCTGTTTTTTAGCGCCTAATGCAAAACACTGGTCAAAGATTTTTGATGTTAAAGGAGCCATCTCTTACTTTCAAGGAATTGACTGCAAAAATGCCAGTCAAAGATGCTTTGTGACAAAAGCACTCGGTTTCTACGAACCTACTTCAAAAGTGCTAGTCAAAGATCTTCTATATGCCAAGAGCGATATGCGGTTTTTAAGGACCTACTATAAAAGTGTTAGTCGAAGATTCTTTATATGACAAGAGTGAACTGCTGTTTCTAAAGATTTACTTAAAAAACACCAGTCAAATATCCTCTATATGACAAGAGCCATCTGCTGTTTTTGAGGACCTAATGCAAAAGTGCTAGTCAAAGATCCCCTATATGGTAAGAGTGAGTCACTGTTTTAAAGACCTACTGCAGAAACGCTGGTCAAAGATCCTCTATACGATCATAGTCATCAGCTGTTTTTTAAGGACTTACTGCAAAAGTGCGAGCAAAAGATCTTTAATATGACAAGAGTCTTCTGTTTTTAAGGACATATTGCAAAAACACTAGTCAAATATCCTTTATATGACAAGAGCCAATTGTTGTTTTTAGGAACCCACTGCAAAAGTGTTAGTCAAAGATTCTTTAAATGACAAGAGTATCGGCTGCAAAAGTGGTATCCACTGATCCGCTATCGGATCTTCTCTATAGTATAGATAGAGGATCTGTGACTACCACTTTTGTAGTAGGTCCTTTAAAAAGCATAGGGCTCTTGTCATATAAAGTCAACAAAAGTGGTGGGTAAAGATCCTCTATATGACAAGAGTGATTTGCTATTTTTAAAGACTTACTGGAAAAATGCTAGTCAAAGAAAGATAAACTTTGCTGTTTTGAAGAACCTACTGCAAAAACACAAGTCAAAAATACTCTATAAAAAATAACTCTTTAGGAATCTGCTAGGATTTGCTCCCAAGTTTTACATAGGACTCTTGCGAAAGTACTCTCTGATTTCTTTTTTTTAAATGTCAAAGTAAAATTTTAACAGAAGAAAAAAACATTAGTCATGATAAAAATGATACAATAATTTTAGAGTTGGTTTAGAAGCAAGCATATTGGCAGAGTGTCTGTCTATGACAGCAGTTATGTTCTATGATGTGAACAATAGGCGTGTAAGTCAATGGACAGACTGATGCGCAAAGTGACAAAACAAGTACAATGTGTCTTGTTCATTGTTACATACACCATTTTGCACTTGTTTGACCTGATTCAGCTTTGCCTAAATGAAGCAAGTATATCAATCTGCGAGCGCAGACTCTTTAAGTCGTGCCCACTTTAAGTCTTAAGGTGTGTCCACCTAATGACGACAACAGAAGTGAAGATGGAGAGACAATACGTAACACGGAAATCAAAAATAAAATAAAATACTGCTGACAATGGGTTAAGGTTGCATATAATCAGTCGAAAAATCAATACATTCAACAAACGAAATATTAATAAACATGGTGTGTTGTATTGGCCATCTTGCATCACGTTACAAATCAAGTGTACACTCTCGCCTTGTCAGCTCCACTGTGGGCATGTCTTTAAAACACGGTTCACTTCCGACGTTGCGACCCCTGTGGACGTGACCTCGAATGTCTGCGGCCGCATCTAGACCCTAAGCAGGAACAAACTATGGTAACCCCAAAGTGTCAAAAAGATTCACTTCTGGACTGGTGGAGTACTATAGTAAATTCAGAAAAACTACATTACTGTCCTAAAGCTGTTTGCTGAGAATATTATGATCATTGGAAATTGTAATGTGGTGCGAGGCACAATTTATATGACTAGTAACAATAACGCTTCATATTGACAAAAGTGAGAGTAAAGTTGAACATCCATTATGAAACAAGCAAAAGAGGAAGTCCCATTAATCTTATTTCAACTTGTGACCTCCAGATGATAAAAATATTGCCTTACTTCATCAGCCATGTTGAAAACAATATGACAACTCCTGCCAATTGCTCCCTCCCTCGCTTCGTACTGGGGGAAAGGTCAACGACCTCTCTCAGGCAACCAGCTGATTTCCATCGCGAGGCATGCGAGGAATGCATTGATGTGGGGAAACAAACAAGCGGTTTTAGGCCGTGATAGGGACGTCTATGTCGATAAGGCAGTCTGCAGTCAGTGACGTAACCGAATAACTTCATCCTAGCATTCTTCGGCCATGAAGCAGTGATATCTGACGCCGTTCCTTTCTTTTTTTTGTGCTTCTGTGACTTTTATGGGGTTTGTTTGAACGGCACAAACGCATGGCAGTGACCTTCGGCGTCAGCAGAGGGAAACAAACCCTGACGAATGTTAATGAGTTGCCAAGGTCTTTAGAGGTTTATCACGTGTGGGCGGAAGCATTCCTGTCTGTTTTTCTCCCTTTTTGGAGTTCACGGCAAATGTCATTAATTAGACACTTCCTGTTAGCAACAAGTCAAAAAAAACACTTGCAAAACCGTTATATGGGGGTTCTATTAACACTTAGCATACCGGTAGTTTGTTTTCGTTGGTCCAAAATCAGTTCCTAAAGTATGTGTGGTTTCTGTTAAGACTGTAAGAATTCCAAGTTTACTTAAATGCACCATACGCCAAGCCACGTGACATCACTCTCTTCTCCAATTGGTCAGCGCAAGTCAAGGCTTGGTTAGCCCATAATTTTTTAATAATGATTGAGGGAAAAACTGAAATTTTAGTTTTTGGTCCAGCCCTCACTGACTTGGGACCATTGCAAAATGATGTGCGTCCCAAAGTCACCAGCGTTGGCGTCACTATAGACAGCGATTTTAAACTTGACAAACAAGTCAATGGCGTTTTAAAATCGTGTTTTTATCATCTTCGTCTTTTAGCAAAAGTAAAACCATTTTTATCTTAACCTTTTTGAACAAGTCGTGCATGCTTTTATTTCAAGTCGCCTGGACTACTGCATTGCACTTTATGCTGGCATCAGCCAAAAAGCTCTCTCCCGGTTGCAGTTAGTCCAGAACGCGGCAGCACGACTTTTAAAAGGGGCCAGGAAACGCGAGCATATAACCCCAATTCTCGAGACTTTGCACTGGCTCGCTGTTCATTTTAGAATTGATTTTAAAACCTTGCTGTTTGCTTTTCAAGCTTTACATGGACTGGCACCTCATTATATCTCGGACCTCATCCAAATTTACACTCCTGCGCGCGCTCTGAGGTCCGAGAGCCAGCTCCAGCTCGTGGTGCCCAAGACGAGATTTAAAACTAGGGGAGACAGGGCCTTCTCTGTGGTCGGCCCTAAGCTCTGGAACACTCTGCCCCTCCATGTTCAAACTGCTCCCACAGTGGAGTGTTTTAAGTCTCGTCTTAAGACCCACTTTTATTCTTTGGCTTTTAACACTACGTGAGTTGTGTGGTCCTGTGTTTTTAAAATCTTTATTTCTACTTATTGTTTTAATTGGTTTTTAATCATATTTATTTTTATATTGTTTTTATATTTATTTATTTATTTATTTTGTTTTTATTCAGTCATTGGTGGAGCTAAGGATAATATTTGAATATTGTTTTTAATATTGTTGTGCAGCACTTTACAAACATTTCTGTTGTTTACATGTGCTATACAAATAAAGTGGATTGAAGTATAACAGGAAGAAGCTCAACATAAAGAAGCGCTGGTAGACACAAAATAATCCTTTGTTGATGTGAACTTGAGCTATTGTACAGATGGATTACCCAAATATTGTGTGAAAGAGCATATGCTAACATGCTACATCCAGTAAGTCAACGCCGGTAATGACGTCACAGCCGAGTTACGAGTTCGGAAATCAAGGTGGCCACGTCCACGAAAGCTCATTTTACACTCGCCTTGTCTGAATATAAACAACTTATGGGCAAATATGCACCTTTCTGCAACCTTCAAACACGGTAAATGAAGAGAAAACACAGACGCTATTGCGAGCGATGTAGAACGTATACACCACATGAAAAAAAATTGTTTACACTACAGTATCATTACAATATGTAAATGTCCAAAATACATTATACTGTGTATGGCTAATTTAGTGCAACAAAAACTAATCAGAAGTGCTAATAACAAATATTATAGGCTACGTCATTAAGTGTTAAACATACTTAGCATATTTTATTGTTTACATTCAGAGCAGCCATCTTTGATGCCAACTCAAGGGTGGTAAGAATGCGCCGACTTTCCGAGTAGGAAATCTGATCTCGAGAGGCATTCCAGTTGAAACTTCTAAGTAGGAACCCAGAAATTCTGACTTCCTAGTACAAATGGAGCACACTAATAGTCTTGAATTGCACCCTTGTTTAGTTACTGTTGCTGCGTTCCAGTTACCTAGGGAAGTTGAAAGTCGTAGCTGGGAATGACGTCACAGCCTAGTTGTGAGTGCTGCATGCTAAAGGCCCCGTCTACACTGCACACTCAATCTGATTTTTTTTTTGCCCTCAAGTGACACAGATTCGATTTTTTTTGTGCTTCAAATCTGATCTTTTTGCATCAGATTCAGGCCAGGTAGTCTGAATCCGATTTGGAATCTGATCTTTTCAAATATGACTTCAGTCTAAACGCAATGCGACCCGTATGTGACTTTTTTGTCAGCTTGAGGCAAGCTATGTAACTCGTGTGCGGAGGAAAAGACGCAACCCGCCAGCGGAAGTGGATACTACGTCACAACATCCGGCTTCTGTGAGCAAAGTTTTTCTCCGGTGGCTGGGTTTTCAGTGCATCACTAATCAATAGTGCGCGAATAATAGGCTATACGTAATACATAAATATATATTTTGATTCTGAAGAAATAACGATTGTTGAAAGACCGGAATTGACACTGTGCCGTATTTGCTTACATATTACGTACATTGCATAAGTTGTATATAATAATACCTGGGATTTATATAGCGCTTTTCTAAATACCCAAAGTCGCTTTACACGTGTGGGGGGGGGGGGGGGGGGGGGGGGATTAAAACAACTTTATTAGGAAAAGAAACTAAGAAAAGAAAAAAGAAAAAAAAAAAAAATATATATATATATATATATATATATATAATTGTATAATAATAATAATAATAATAATAATAAAGAAACACCAAGGGCAGGGTCAGTTTGGAAAGGCTAATGTGAAGAGGTGAGTTTTTAGGGTGGTTTTGAAGGTAGGGAGGGAGGGGGCTTCTCTGATGTGCCTGGGGAGAGCGTTCCAGAGAGAGGGGGCAGCCACGGAGAAGGCCCTGTCGCCCCAGGTTCGGCGCCTGGTCTTGGGGACCTCCAGGAGGCCAGCGTCACTAGACCTGAGGGAACGGGACGGAACGTGTGGCTGGAGGAGGTCAGAGAGGTAGGGTGGAGCCAGGTTATGGAGTGCCTTGTAGGTGGTGAGGAGTATTTTAAAGGGGATTCTGTATTTGACAGGCAGCCAGTGGAGGTCATATATGTAAGTGAATTGAAAAATAAAGCTAATGTAGATCCAAGTTGATGTTCGTGTTGCCTCTACATAACAACCAAAAAAAGATTAGAACCCAAATTAATTACATTATATACAGTACAGGCTAAAAGTTTGGACACACCTTCTCATTCAATGCGTTTTCTTTATTTTCCTGACTATTTACATTGTAGATTATCACTGAAGGTATCAAAACTATGAATGAACACATGTGGAGTTATGTACTTAACAAAAAAAGGTGCAATAACTGAAAACATGTTTTATATTCTAGTTTCTTCAAAATAGCCACCCTTTGCTCTGATTACTTTTTCGATTTTGGTTGGTAAATGAGAGAATGATGAGTAATGAATGAGTGAATGAAGGCATCTCTGTCAATATAAACAAGTAAGTGGGGCAATGCAGGGAGACATTTGATTGGTTGAACAGTTGCATTTAAGTGCTGCTGGGACATTCAATCGGCCAAAAAAATGTGTGAGAATTGGACAAAAGTGGCGAGGCCGCTATGAATTAGCACAGCCTGGAGGGACTGGCTTGCAATATGCTACTCTGGTCCAGATCAAAGGCAGAAGTGGATTGAATTATTAGCGCTCACACTTGCATTTTCATCATCAGACCAAAAGCCGCCCAGTAAAATATGTATACATAAAGTAATAACCTGATTGGATGGCAACAAACTGCAGAACCATCAGAATCAGAGCCATTGCACCAGAGTTAGGTTGAATTAAACCAAACCTAGAAAGTCTCACTTATTTTTTTGCCATGGTTTTAACACTGGTCCGTGTTTTTGGTACTTCACATTTGAACTTAAGTGAACTGGAACCAGAACAGGTTGTTTACCAGACCAAACATGACTCAGTGAAACAAAGCAGAGTCCATAAAGACATGCTTGGATGACTTGACTAGAACCATAATCGAGCCATGGTCAGACATCAATGACCTCTGACCCCACGCACGTCTGGACAAAGTTTTGTAAGCTGCTATAGGCACAGCACCACTTCCTGTATGTGCACTGACCTCTTTATGGGTGTCCTTTTAGAGCATATTGATTGAAAACAGTCCCTTTGTAAAAGGTTATGACACTTTCACGAGTACATTACTTTGCAGTCAGCAGACTGTGTCAGCTGAGACTCAGATGATTGTTGAGTCAGAGGACTTAAAAACAGGACAACTTGTCCCCTGCCTTTTTTCTCACCAGCAAAAAAACAATTTCAACTATTTAACCTCGTTTGCTGTTTCAACCCTGGCGATCACATGATGTACACACTCTAAAAAAATGAGATGAGTGAATCACCAGACTTGGAGGATGTTTATTCAGTTGTTTCGTTTTGGAGGAAAAAGCAGACAAGAGACATGACCATACTTGCCAACCTTGAGACCTCCGATACCGGGGGGTGGGGGGCGTGGTCGGGGGGCGTGGTTAAGAGGGGAATATATTTAAGCTAGAATTCACCAACTCAAGTATTTCATATATATATATATATATATATATATATATATATATATATATATATATATATATATATATATATATATATATATATATATATATAATTTTTTTTTTTTTTTTTTTTTATACATATAAATAAAAGAAATACTTGAATTTCAGTGTTCTGGAGGCTATCCAGTAGATGGCAGTATTGTCCTGTTTAAGAGTGTCACAACATTGCTGTTTACAGCAGAAGAACTGCTTTACGGTAGACTAAACGTGACTGCTGTTGTGTGTTGTTACCGCGCTGGGAGGACGTTAATGAAACTGCCTAACAATAAACCCACATAAGAAACCAAGAACTCGCCCTCGATCATTTTACAGTTATGACGTCATTGGGCAGGCAAGCTGTTTATATTGTGGGAAAGCGGACGTGAGAACAGGCTGTCCCCACTCAGGTCCGCATTGAGCTGGAGGGGGCGTGGCCTCCAGCTCCGGTTGAATACCGGGAGTTTGTCGGGAGAAAATTTCTGCCGGGAGGTTATCGGGAGAGGCGCTGAATACCGGGAGTCTCCCGCTAAAAACGGGAGGGTTGGCAAGTATGGACATGACATAAAACAATATTTATTTCAAATGGCAACGTTCTGGTTTTAATAAACACTAAAGTAAATTAGGAATTCGGATGTCGCTTGATTCTCACTACGTCATCAACCTTCGCCGTTTGCCTGCAGTGGCGTAGCACAGATGCGACAAATGTTTGCTCACAAGATGCCGTCGCGCGCGATGTTCGGTTTTGCTTGGGTTCTTTTTAATTTATTTCGCCAGTCCACATAAAGAAGAAGACAGTTGAGAAAACAATGTTTCCTGCGAAATATGAAAGTGGTGACGCATCACCTTAATCAGCTTAAGGTCTGGTTTTGTTTTATGAAATCCACTATTTAACCTATTTTTCGGACTATAAGGCGCACTTAAAAGCCTTTCATTTTCTCAAAAATCGACAGTGCACCTTATAACCCGGTGCGCCTAATGTACTGAATAATTCTGGTTGTGGATACCGACCTCGAAGATATTTTATTTGGTACATGGTATAATAAGTGTGACCAGTAGATGGTAGTCACACATAAGAGATACATGTAGACTGCAGGATGACGCTTATAAACAACACCACAACTTTAAATGTTCCATTGAGAAAATAGAATAATACACATGGCGCTCAAAAAATATGTCAAAATGTTTTAGTACAACTTTAGTAAGCTATAAAGCCGCTACGCTTGATGGATTGTCAACATACGAGTATTATGGTGTGTGTGTGTATAAGGACCGCAAAATGGCACCCATTAACAGACATGCCTCTAGTTAAAAATTGCTGGCGCTGGTCTTGGTTGGAAGAAACTGTTGATAAAACCCAACTTAGTCCTGTGTTTGACAAGATTGACAAACTTGGCTTTGTGAAATGCAAGATTTGCAGCAAGGGAAATACGTTCCGTTTTTTTCTACAGAGTAAAACAATTGAATGATATCCTTGACGACTGGTGAATCCATCATTTTTGCCAGGGGTTGTAGCTTCACCTTTTCAATTACACTCAAGTTCAGAATGTTTAATATGTTCTCATTCTCACCTTCTGTCCTCCACAATTGAGTTTTATTTTTTATTAGATATGGTATTACAATAAGTCAGTGGCGTGCGGTGAGGTTCATGTCCGGTGAGGCACTGACTTCATCACAGTCAGATTTACAAACCTATGAACCCTAAAGAGTATCTTATTCACCATTTGATTGGCAGCAGTTAACGGGTTATGTTTAAAAGCTCATACCAGCATTCTTCCTTGCTTGGCACTCAGCATCAAGGGTTGGAATTGGGGGTTAAATCACCAAAGATTATTCCCAGGCACGGCGCCGCTGCTGCCCACGGCTCCCCTCACCTCCCAGTGGGTGAACAAGGGGATGGTTCAAATGCAGAGGACAAATTTCACCACACCTAGTGTGTGTGTGACAATCACATTGGTATACTTAACTTTAACTTTACACTTACAAACTGTAGCACACAAAAAAGCACATTTAATAAAAAAAACGTTATTATGGTCTTACCTTTACTTATAAGTGCGGGAGCAGTGGTGTTCGTGTTGGAAGAGTTGTGAATGAATGAAATATGAAATCCGCGCTGTAGTCTGCACGTGTACCTAATGTTGTGTCCCTGTTCACGGCTCCTCCGGCGCACGAGCATTGTTGTTTTTGCACTTTTTGGCTTCTTGTTAAGTGACTTTTTTTGGGTGGATTCGGTCTTGCACGTGGAGGGTTTGGGTGTGGGCTTTGGTTGGTGTGGCGCTCCCGTCGGGCGGTGAATTCTGCGGCGGAGGTGCTTGCCTGCTTGGCACCAGGAGGCGGGGTTATGAGACGAGCCGCCAGTTTTATGATCGCTCAGCACAAGAAATACGTTACACACATACAGTTGTTGACAAAATACACTGTACATTATATACCTCAGCTAACTAAACTATGGAAATGTATAATATAATTCATATAGCAATACGGTCTCACTGCACAGCAGGCCAGCAGTTAGCCGAGTCATTGCACACAATCCATGTTGAGGCACAAGTGCTTCAACTGGCTGCTGATCACCGCACCGTCTTTTCTCAGTATTTGAACGGCAAATGTGAAAATAAAAATAAAAATAATCTAAATCTGGTGAAGTTAAATGGAAAATAACTTTAGTATAATCACTGGATACATATAACAATTTAATTTGTTTTCTTTTTACTTTTTTTTTCTTTCCATGATGGCAGGTGAGGCCGTGCCTCCCCTGCCTCTAGTGACTGCACGCCACTGCAATAAGTACAAGTTGAATGCAAAAAAAGTGTAGCCCAGGGTCTATTTTAGTAAGGAATTATCGGTTATCCCGATAACAATATTTTGGTACCTGTACCAAAATGTATGGCTCCTAATTAGTCTGCTGACATATGCAGTAACATATTGTGTCTATTATTTTGTCTAAATAATGGACAAGTGGTGGAAAATGAATTATTCATCTATTTACTGTTAATATCTGCTTACTTTCTCTTTTAACATGTTCTATCTACACTTCTGTTAAAATGTGATCAACACTTATCCTTCTGTGGTTTGGATACTTTACATTAGTTTTGGATGATACCACAAATTTGGGTATTGATCCGATACCAAGTAGTTACAGGATCATACATTGGTCATAATTTAAGTTCTCATGTGTCCAGGGACACATTTATTTTCTGAGTCGCATTTGCAAGCAGTAGACTTTGCATGCAGTTGCAATTCCAAAACATTGAATGGCAGTAGTGTATAGGCTACGGTGTGTTGCCAATTCAGGTAAAAGTCTTTGCCATAAAGCGGAAACTCGCTTTTTGTTGCGCTCTACAAGGTGTTAATTCTGTAAGTATTGTACGTATTACGCACCAGCTGTTTGATTGTAACCTACTTCTTGGTTGTAGTTTTCTTTACCAAATATGGAGGTGTTAAAATCGCTAATGCTAATATTTAGTATGCCAATAGCAAATCTAATGTACTAATTGAGCTTGCGCATTTTGAAAAGTGGAGTCTTTTGAGCGCCTTTTTCTTGCTTTTTTGGCATGGAAAATTGTAACATTACCTTAGTTGTAGTTTTCTTGATCAAATTTGTGTAAAATCGCTAATGATAATCAGTAGCATGTCTATGGCAAATCCAATATAAATTAGCTTTAAGCTAGCGCATTTTCAAAAGTGGAGCGAGCAGGTACGTTCTGGTGTTGCTTGCTTTGTTGGCATGTAAAACTGCAACATTACCCAGAGGCGGTCTGACTCTGAGTGATTGTTTCTTCGATAAATGTTTGAGTCGGTGCAACAAAGTTATTGAAATATGGCACTGTTTGATTTTGCAAATTAAGACCCGGTAGTTCTGACAGAATTTGGACAGTCCCTATAAAAGTACCGAATTCGGTACCCATCCCTAACCCCCACCACCACCAATAGATTGCAATCCAAGGGTTCCATTTTAATGAGGCTTGAGTACATTTCATCAGGCACGCCAGCTGAATCTTTTCAAATTATGTCGATTAAACTGAGCGAGTGACATAAAATATGAAAGACAAATGAAACACTTTTATAGGTCAATTTGCAGACTTAATTAGAAGTGGGTGGTTTTGGATTCGCTGGCTTCCTACGCCCTCGTCTAGACACGTCGACATGTCCTCTGAGTGGCAATGTGACACAAATGAATCCGGGACGTAGTAAAAAAAAAAAAAAAAGTGCTCCGACAGAAGATACATTGCAAGCGAAGTATATTGTCATGAAAAAAATGCAAATTAAAAACAGCTCAGAGGGAAAAGAATCAATCTGTCAAGTCCTCTCCTTTCCACTTCCCGCCATGTTCTTTGAAGTAGGTGTCATTATTTGAAGTTGCAACGACGGGCCGACAACCAATTAGAAAGTGTGCACCTTGAGTGAAATTGATACATTCTTAGACGGCCACCCGCCCCTGTGAACATGGGTAGGTCCTCTTCATGTTGCATTCAGGGTACCGAATTACACGGATTATTTCAAAACTCTTCATAAGGCACCTCCTGTGCACTCACCGGTCACTTCATTAGGTACACCTGCACAACCTAACCCTATCCATAAGTTACATACAGTATAAAGCTGTTTAATGTATAAAAAATTATATAAAAACTACTACTGGTAAATACTAGTCCTGTCAAATGATTATTTTTAACAGAATAATCACCCTTTTGAATTTGGATTAATCATGATTAATCACAAGTTTTCTCATTTGCATAATTTAAATTAACTTAAACGTGTACAGCCAATATATGGACACAAATGCAAATGCAACTGTCACAACGAACATTATTTATTTTGTCATGTGTTACTTGAATACACTTTGAGCAAGTACGCTCAAAATAAATTCTGCGATTAATCTGCGTAAATGCTTGATTAATGCGATATGTTTTTGTGATTTATCGCTTGAGTTGACTCGTTATTTTTGACAACCCTAGTAAATACATAAAACATATTAATATACTGTATATAACAATACAAACAACCTGAAATCTACTATCAGTAATTATTATATTAAAATATGTATGATAAAATAAAATGATGAATACAAAATAATAAAATAAGGTGTAAAAAACATTCTGTGTAAATAGTATCCTGTACAATAAATACATAATTATACAGACACAGTACTGTACTGTATATAATAATACAAATACAATACAATAAAAACATTGTAAATAATAAATATTAACAACATTTTCTTCCTTTCTAGGTTTTTTTTTCTTAAATAGGACCCGTCACATATTTGCAACTTCTTTCTAATGTGCCTGTAGCCTGTCTCTGTTTTTACCCTTTGGGCCATCGTACTTCTGCGTTTATGCATCAAGCATCAGTTGTGCGCCCACAAATACTCTTAAACTGAGAATTACTATTGTCGTGTAGACATAATTTCTAATGGTTTGATGGCAGATGTACCTAATGGAGTAAATATAAATGTAGTTTAATCAATACAGTATATTCCCTGCAATGATATCTGAGCAATGGCTGACCTCACTTGGCGCCCTCTGGACAGATCCCATTTCTAGATGCTGGCAAGGACACTGCAGGGATATTATTTACATGGTCATCTGACTTTTTTTTGGGCGGGTGAGGGCATTTGGGGAAAAAACAATAATGCCATACTGTTTATTAATGGGTAGTTGCACCGGGTAATCCCAGCAGTGGTAATGATACGGTGTGTGTGTGTGTGCGTACGTGTGTGTTTGTGTGTGAGAGAGGCACCCCGAGGCCATCTGCTCCCCGCCATGCTCACATGTCACACTGTGACAACACAGCCTTATTGATTCACACCGCCACATCCGCTTGTGTGTGTACACGCTGACGTGCCGCACTGTCAGTGTGTATGCACATGTGCGCCTGTTTGTGGACGGCAAATAATTGATTTGCACCAGTACATCCGCTTCTCTGTTTGATTGTGAGTGTATATGCATCCATATATATACACATATAATCTGTGTGTGTGTGTAAAGTGTTGCAATGTTTAACAGGGTCACTGAACTCAAACAACAATTATATTTTCCACTCATATTTCTTGACATTAAAACAGAGTGCATCAAGAGCAGTTATTATGGATATGAAGAAGTACAACGCAAGTTTGTCACTGTCACAGTGGCAAACAAACAATAGATTATACCAGACCTGGGCCAAATACTGCCCGCGGGCCCCATGCGGCCCATTCAGATTTTCAATCCGGCCCGACGGACGTTCTACATAATTTTTTAGTTCTTTAACATCAAAACTGTCGCCGCAATTATGATGTGCAGTGCTGTTTTTAAATTAATGTAAGTCTTGAACTATAGAAAGTATTTCAATGGTTGAAATCTGCGCTTTTGAGTGTTACAGGAGTTATTACAGTAATCTACGTCACAGCAGCTCAGACGAGGAACAAAGCAGAGTGGGCGGGGCTTGTTTTCAGAGCAGCCAGCCCCAAACGCATGTGTCAGGAACAGAGAAATTTTTACAACAAATGTCTGCATAAAAGTGATAATATTTCCTATTGTAGGTGTTTGCTACCCTTTGCATTCATATTTTGCTGTTTGTTACATTTTTGTTGTGTTTTGCTTGATTGTAAAAGATGTCTATTGAGGAGCTGGTCTGAGAAGTAAAAGAAGAGCGATGTTCATATGTTGTTAATATTCAGTGTTTTATTGTTCATAGTTAATATTGTAAATCCCACTTTCTTTATTTTCAAGTACATTTTGGGTGTCCCATTCAGTAAAAAACTGTAAAATTCCGTTCCGTTTTTTTTTTTTTTAGGTGGTTGTTATAACGTTTTTAGAATTTCATCTGATGTTGTGACTTTTGGTATTAGTGTTCCTAGAAAAAAATGGGACCCGAACACACATACTGTGCAACCGATTTTTACAGCTAAATGTGTATATACACATACACATTGGCCCCCCAGACAAATTTTTTCTACGTATGTATGTATATGTATGTATGTATGTGTGTATATATGTATGTATGTATGTGTATATATGTATGTGTATATATACATATGGGGACGGCGTGGCGCAGGTGGAAGAGTGGCCGTGCCAGCAACCTTAGGGTTCCTTGAAGGTAGAAAAGCGCTGTACAAGTATATCCCATCAACCATTTACCATACGTATGTATGTATGTATGTATGTATGTATATGTATGTGTGTGGTATGTATGTATGTATGTATGTATGTATGTATGTGTATATACAGTGGGGCAAAAAAGTATTTAGTCAGCCACCCATTGATTGTCAATGGGTGGCTGACTTAATACTTTTTTGCCCCACTGTATATATACATATGGGGACGGCGTGGCGCAGGTGGAAGAGTGACCGTGCCAGCAACCTTAGGGTTCCTAGTTCGATCACCACCTTCTACCAACCTCGTCACGTCCGTTGTGTCCTTGAGCAAGACACTTCACCCTTGCTCCTGATGGGTCGTGGTTAGGGCCTTGCATGGCAGCTCCCACCATCAGTGTGTGAGAATGTGGAAATAGTGTTAAAGCGCTTTGAGTACCTTGAAGGTAGAAAAGCGCTATACAAGTATATCCCATTTACCATATACATGTATATGTATATATGTGTGTATATGTATATATGTGTATATATGTATATATGTGTATATGTATGTGCATATATATATGTATATGTATGTATATGTATATGTATATGTGTATATGTATATGTGTATATGTATATATGTATATGTATATGTATATATGTATGTATATATATATATATATATATATATATATATATATATGTGTATATATATGTGTATATATATGTGTATATATATGTGTATATATATATATATATATATATATATATATATATATATATATATATATATATATATATATATATATATATATATATATATATATATATATATATATATATATATATATATATATATATATATATACCTAAGTGTATGTGTAGAAATATATAATAGATAGATACATCATAATCGATGCTATTGTGTGACCTAAAAAGATCTCAGCTCGGTCTCATTGGGCCACTCTTGCACCAGCAATTAATTGAGAATATTTTCAATCTTTGAAAAAGCCTTGCGGGGATGGGATTTCCCCACCGCACCCCCAAAAAAAGAACAAGTACAGACGTGAGACAATTGTACAAGGTGTTTAACCTTGCACTATATATTGATATGCTGTGCGGCTTGTGCCCGATGGCAAAGTCAAAACACCGGCATCCCAGCGGGCTCCTCGTTATCCTGCTCCCACTATGTCGAGTAAAAATGTGGAAAACCCCTCTTTCATCAGCCGCCGCAGCCAATGAACCATTAGGACTTTTTATGTTTGTTTTCATTCCATGCAGCTTGTGTCAGTGTTTGATAAGAACATCACCTTAGCGCAGGAAGCAAACGGTGGATTTCAGCGTAACGTGACAATTAAAATGGCCGCATGGGGAAGCGAGTGATGCTGCGTCGCCTCTATATTTAGACGCCTCTCACATGTCCCTGCATTTTTCAGGGTTACCTGACACTGAACGGCAGGTCTAAGGGTATTAGGCTCCTGTTTGTATACTGTGAATGCATGTAAATAAGGCTTAGCGAGGGACGGATACCTGAGGGTCATCCATTTAGTGTCCGACTTTATATATTATTCATGCTTGTTCTTTTACTGCCTTGGAAGCAGCTACGGCACGTGGAACCTCATGAAACAGGAAACACGGGTGGAGCTCTAGATAGCAGACTCACACATTGTTCCAGAATCTGACAAAAGAGCAACAAAACAAAAATGACCCACACCCTTCGTCGGCCACTCAGGAAAGAAACACCCAGCTCATCTCTCTTATTTATTTACAGTCTCTCTTCCCCCGACAGACATTCCTGAGGTATAGAGGACGCCCTGGAATAAACTGTGCTGCAAGCGTAAAAAATACAAAACAGAACAAATGGCGTCCAGGTGCGTCTGGAATGTTCTAGGGAGGCATCCATGGAACAAAAGCAGAGGCGTCTGGAGAAGAAATCATATTAAATGATAGAAATCCTCCAGTTCTGAAGATGACTGACAACTCAGACAATTCAACTGACTTCAGTGGACAAAAACCATGAAGTCTAGCCCTAAATCTTTTACAAGAGGAACCCGTTTCTTATAGTCTAAATCAGATGTTAGTCACGAGACATGGTCGAGGTTTTGTAGCAGATTCCTTTAAAAAAGAGCAAAGCACTCCTGTCATAATAGAGGATCTTTGACTCGCAGTTTAGGAGGAGGCCCTTTGAGACAAAAGCGCATTCCTGACATTCAGAAGACTGTAGACCAGCAGAAGATCCTTAAAAGCAGAGCCCAGCACCTCCTATCACATAGATCAGTGGTTCTCAAACTATTTTCACCATGTCAGAAAACCCTTAACTCTCCAAGAAACACCATAATGACCAACATTTGAATACAGTAGCACAGTAGGTTAAAGTATTCATTAAGAACAAGACAGAGGTTTTATTTACAAGTATATTTACTAGGTTTGGCCCCTGTAACATCACACACAATGCACAATTATGATCAACAATGATACTCCATATACCGTATTTTTCGGACCATAGGGCGCACCGGATTAAAAAGCACACTGCTGATGAGCGAGTCTATTCAGGTCTTTTTTCATACAAAAGGCGCATCGGATTGTAAGGCGCATTAAAGAGGTCATATTATGATTTTTTTTCTAAATGTAAAACACTTCCTCGTGGTCTACATAACATGTAATGGTGGTTCTTTGGTGAAAGTGTTGCATATATTATGTTTTACAGACAGTCTTCAAGTAGCTTTCTGAGCGTCTCTTCAGGATGCGCCGTTTTGTGGGCGGTCTTATTTACGTGGCTCACCTTCGACAGCGTTTTCTCCCCGTCATCTTTGTTGTAGCGGTGTAGCGTGCAAGGACAGGAGTGGAAGAAGTGTCAAAAGATGGAGCTAATTGTTTAAATGACATTCAGACTTTACTTCAATTAATAATGGAGCAGCATCTCTTCATTCGTGGCTCAATAATGCAACATCAACATCGGTAATGTGTCTCGTGAAAAAGCATCCGACCAGAACTCTCTAATAACTAAAGTTCCGTGGGTGAATTATGTAAACCCACTACAGTTTTAGCGCTTTTGATAGCTAGTCTACCTGACAGATATAAGTAAGAACGGAAGATGAATGTTGCATAAGAAGGTAGAGAAAAAGAAGAAGCTTATGACTAAGCACGGACTACAATGGCGGACGCGCACACATTTTAAGGACTTATGCAGATCCCAAATACACATCAGCAGGTACCAATGTTGTGAAACACAATGCCAGATAATATGTCTGCTAATAGGTGCCATTAATAATACTCGTATGTTTAATGCGCTGACAATCCATCAAGCCGTGCGGCTTCATAGCTTACCGAAGTCGTACTAAAAACATTTTGACAGATTTTTGAGCGCTGTGTGTAATGTTCTATATTGTAAATGGAACATTTAAAGTTTTGGTGTTTACCCGCGTCATCTTGCAGGTTATCTCTTATGTATGACTGCCATCTACTGGTCGCACTTATCACACCATGTACCAAATAAAATTGCTTCGAGGTCACTTAGTACAACCAGAATTATGCCGTACGTTAGGCACACCGGGTTATAAGGCTCACTGTCGATTTCTGAGAAAACGAAACTATTTCCGAAAAATACGGTACATTACGTATTTTACAGACTCCACTAGTGGTACGCGTACCACAGTTTGAGGATCCCTGATATAGAGGATCTTTGACAAGCGTTTTGCAGTAGGTATTCAAAAAAAGTTCTAAAGAACTTAAATTAACCTGGTTTATAAGAGACGGTGTGCACATAATACGGATTGTATTTTTACACATTTGACTTATTTTGCTTCCTCATATGGAAACGGGGGCGTTGCCTATGCTAATCAGGAGCAGATGGCACACTGTTGATTAGTTTCCAGGTGCAAATAATCATGCCTCTTGGTGAGTCCCACTCAGATTATTTCTTCGGAAAGGAAAATATTTGTAAACCGGGACCAAAAACCTGAGCAGAGACAAAATGATCCAACTGGTTTCACTGTTTTAGGACCCAAAATGGACTGCCAGAGCCTCTGTGGTCTACACTGAGGGGTTACCCCGCCTCCCTCTTCCTGCTGCTGGATTCCTTAGACAAGAATGTTTGGAACAAGCCTCTTTGTGCTGGGAGCATCTCAGGGGGACTTCACATCTCCTCACTCCTTGAAAGCAACTCTTTATGTCAGGCCTGTCCGCAGAGGTACGGCCCGCAGGAAAGAAAGGTTTCTGTGGGTGTAAACATGGCGCCAGTTGGCAAGAAGTGCAGACCTGCCTGAAATTATTGTCATGAAGCCAATATGAAAAAAATTATAATATGATAGTATTGATGACTTGTGCCAAGGTGGTAAGAAACTTTGCACATAAATCCTGATGACAATACAGGAAGACCTCAGTCTTCGTGAATAATCCGTTTCAAAATGTCCAACAAAAACAGAATCGTATGTAAACCGAAGCAATTTTCCCAACAAGGAATAATGTAGATCTGTTCCCGACACACAAATATGAACACAAAACACATTTCATAAAATAATTATAGTTTTACATGCAGAAAAACTATGTCAAATGAAATCCATGTAAATAAGAAATTAAATGTTTCTAACATGTTGGTGACTGTACCTTGTGTGCAAAAGCGAGGCTTTATTTGTTGAAGTGCCGAGTTTGCAACTAGACGTGTCACGTGCAACAAAGGTATCGAAATAAAGCGCTGCTTGATTTGATGTGAGTTGATATTCGGTCGTACCGATGGACTTGGATTCAATTTGGTGCCCATCCCTAGTGATGGATGCCGGCTAGTGTGGCTGTGCGATATAGTACGTTGTTTAAACCTGACAGGCATGGCTTACAGCACAGGTGTCAAACTCAAGGCCCGGGGTCCAGATTTGGCCTGCCACATCATTTAAAGCGGCCCGCGAAACCCCTGAAATGAGTCAATAAAGCATTTTATGATTTACTAAATGTAATATTTTCATTGTGACAGACTTAGACGTATTGCATGCTATTGAGTATATTTTAAACTTTATTATCTAATAATGCAACAAATATAATACTATCATTAATTTCTAACTTTTTCAAATTAAAATAAATATCTGCTTGAGTTATATCAAAGCAAGTTATTCATCAAATTGTATACTGTAGACATGACAATAGATTTTACAGTAAAAAAACAACTATAATACCGTTTTTGCATTTACAGTAATATGCTGTAAAAAAACAGTAAATTTTACGATGAAGTTGTGGCGACTCAGCTGTCAGTTTTTGGGTTTTTTTAACTGATTTTTTTTTTGTACAGTGTAGTGTATGTAATACAAATATTATAATCAAAGGCACAGCAATTTCATAATATCATGAGGTGAATTCTTATACATTTATATTCCTAAATTACATATGGTTACAAGCGGCCCTCTTAGGGCAGCCATAACTGCGATGTGGCCCTCAGTGTAACTGTAACCATCAGTCTTTACCTAAAACGTCCTCTACTTTCACTTTCTTTTTTAAGCTGATGCAAGCCGAAATGACGCGTTAAACGGTCAACGGCGGAGACATAAATTGGAGATAAGTGACGTTTTTATTTTTGCTCTCATGCGAGTGTTTGGATGCGCTTCCTTTTGTTGGCCACTCAACATGTCACCTAAATGGAGATTAACGACTTCCTCGCACAGCCCCCAAATCCACTCAGGCCCCTCAGGGGAGGCAAGGCGTTGGGTGGTGGCGGTGGGCGGGGTTTGTCTGTCCAGATGCCCAAGTCTCACCTGTCAACTGGCATCAACGTGCATTACCTCCCATGCACGCAGAAACAGACCACCTGGCGGCTTGCTGCATTCCTTTTGGCAACCCGATCCCAGTCCGTTAAAAAAGGCGCTCAGGTGCATTAACTCATTCCTTCCCTTGCTGGGATGAATGATAAATGTCCCAACAGGTTAATTGGTCTTCACCTTTTTGTCTTCATAGCCAGGACAATGTTTATTGCATCGAGAAGGGACATTTAACACAATTTCCACACAAACCACTTGGCAGATGGTGCATAAAGTACTAAAATACATTAATGGAATCAGTCCAAGGGGGGCAAATGTGGTCCACTTTTCACTCAAATAATCCACTGAAAGCAGATTAAAGATTAAAATAGGGGTCAACTCATATAAAACGGCACAATTTGCAATAAGGAAGTACTGTTGAGTTTAAATGCTGGATTTAAAAACATACTCATCGGCCACTTCATCAGCAACTAACCAAAGGACTAAGATCATAAATAAGGTCATAACGTAAACACATGGTCTTTGTGACAGGGGAGCTGTGATTTGAATCTGCATTTAAAACTCTTCCTTTGGGTTTAGATAAAGTACAGGCCAAAAGTTTGGACCAACCTTCTCATTTCAATGTGTTTTCTTTATTTTCATGACTATTTACATTGTAGATTGTCACTGAAGGCATCAAAACTATGACACCTGTGAAGTGAAAACCATTTCAGGTGACTACCTCTTGAAGATCATCAAGAGAATGCCAAGACTGTGCAAAGCAGTAATCAGAGCAAAGGGTGGCTATTTTGAAGAAACTAGAATATAAAACATGTTTTCAGTTATTTCACCTTTTTCTGTTAAGTACATAACTCCACATGTGTTCATTCATAGTTTTGATGCCTTCGATGACAATCTACAATGTAAATAGTCATGAAAGTAAAGAAAATGCATTGAATGAGAAGGTGTGTCCAAACTTTTGGCCTGTACTGTATATATTGGTAATCCATCCATCCATTTTCTACTGCTTGTCCCTCCCAAGGTCACAGGGGGGCTGGAGCCTATCCTCTGGGCAAGTCACCACCTCATTGTTTGGTGTAAATGTTGTATACACGTTTAAGTCTCTTTGCAAGATGTTTGTTTGTGTAGGCTTTCCCAGGTTGCAAATGAAACCTTGCCCAAACCTCTCCAAAATTATCATATATCTTGTGGAAAAAAATATATCTGGAAAATGACCATTACCGCTATTTTTTTTCCCAGAGACGGCCGAAAATAAACTTTATTAACATTATATAGATTCACTTGGTCACAACATTAGGTACACCTGTACACTTTCCGATACAGAGCTGCATTAAAAAAAGTATCTCACTGCACTTTGCATGTTGATGTTTTTCTGCACATGCCAAGATTATATGACAATAATACAATAATATTTTCTAGACCAGGGGTCCCCAAAATCAGGTCAGCGGGAAGTCCCATGTAAAAAAAAAAAAAAAAAAAAAGTTTTATCTGTCCTTCTTAATCCATTTTCTACCACTTGTTACTCTGTGTCTCGTAGCCGCTCAGGCAAATCAAATTGTCTAAAAATGCATTTTCCCATCGATATTGTGACATCATCGCACTCTAAATGTGTGTGTATATATATATATATATATATATATATATATATATATATATATATATATATATATATATATATGTATGTATGTATGTATGTATGTATGTGTGTGTGTATATATATATATACATACACTACCGTTCAAAAGTTTGGGGTCACATTGAAATGTCCTTATTTTAGAAGGAAAAGCACTGTACTTTTCAATGAAGATAACTTTAAACTAGTCTTAACTTTAAAGAAATACACTCTATACATTGCTAATGTGGTAAATGACTATTCTAGCTGCAAATATCTGGTTTTTGGTGCAATATCTACATAGGTGTATAGAGGCCCATTTCCAGCAACTATCACTCCAGTGTTCTAATGGTACAATGTGTTTGCTCATTGGCTCAGAAGGCTAATTGATGATTAGAAAACCCTTGTGCAATCATGTTCACACATCTGAAAACAGTTTAGCTCGTTACAGAAGCTACAAAACTGACCTTCCTTTGAGCAGATTGAGTTTCTGGAGCATCACATTTGTGGGGTCAATTAAACGCTCAAAATGGCCAGAAAAAGAGAACTTTCATCTGAAACTCGACAGTCTATTCTTGTTCTTAGAAATGAAGGCTATTCCAAAAAATTGTTTGGGTGATCCCAAACTTTTGAACGGTTGTGTGTGTGTGTGTGTGTGTGTGTGTGTGTGTACACACACACACACACACACACACACACACACACACACACACACAGCCCGGCCCCCGGCCAAATTTTTTAGAAAAAATATTTTTCCATATATTAGCTCCACCGGATAAAAGCCGCAGATATATACGTTGTAAAATGAGTTGTTTACACAGAACGGTTTTGTAAATGTTTATTTACATACCTTAATTGTTTCCAAACAGTGCCTGTCACACGGCAGTAAAAAAACGGCTGATCACACAAAACAGAAGTCATCGTCATGGACCCACTAGCTGTGAAAGCTAGCTCTCCAATTAGCTAAACAGACTCAATAACTCCACGGTGACGTTTTGGTGAATTTACGAAACTGAAACAATACAAAAACGCCATTGTACTTTAATAATAATAACACAGTCACAGACACTCGTAAACGTGCTAGCATTATAGCTAATACTAACGACGATAGCTTGATTACATTACAAGAGCACGTACAAATATGCACGAAAACACTCCTACAGACATCACAAATAGGACGGCATAGTAACTATAAATTGCTTTAGTTATATTGTAAAATTTGCAAACGTTGCTTGGAGTGATGAGTGAAGAATCCATAAGAGTTGAAACACTAAGGATGACTAGAAGACGGAACGGCATTTGTACTTCCCGTTAAAAGCACTAAACAGAAAAAAATACTGTAGACGTTCACCCCGGACTTGTGCAAAAGATGGCACCATAGCACAAACAATAACACACTTTTTCAGTATCTGTTAAAAAGTATTGGTTGAATTCAAAACATGATGGCCATTTATTAGGAGGAGTCCATTTATTAGCCGCAGAGTTCAAAGCGTAGGAAAAAAGAAGCGGGGATATGTGTGTATATATATACAGTATATAAAAAAATATATATAAAATGTGTGTATATACCCGGAATTCACGGTATTTACCTGCTCTTTTTTTTGTGTGTGTTTCCTCAAACTCAGCAGGCCTCATACAGAACTCCTCCACCTCTGGCTAATAGCTTGACTTAATGTCCAAATAAGTACATCCTGTGTACCCCTTTGACATTACAACAAAGCCAGACTGCAAAACCCCGTGAAAAGAGGCATCCAAAACTGCATGCAAGTTTATCATTTGACACTTTTGCATTGTTTAACACAAATATCCAACATTGTGACAACATTTATTCAATTGAGAAAAGACTCAATTCTTCATCTGTCCTCCTCAAGAAAGTACCGCAAAATTCCCAAGTTATGACGTCTGAAGTCATTCACGTGCGTCGCCAGTTGACCAGCTTTGCTCGAGCCCCGGCCGTGACCCCGAACAGGACGAGTCGTATTCCGTAACAAACAGCTGAGACGTGTTACACGCTGAAATGTTTGGAAATGTGACCCGTTTCAAACGCATCATCCAGCCAAACTGAGACCGATAATCCAACGGATGCTCTGCCTCCTCCTCTTGTCTTTTCAGCGTCGTCCCCTCCCAGACGCTGGAAGATGACCTACATTATTGCACCGTAGGCTCCAGAGACGTTTGGCGCCGCAGCCTGCATCCTGGCACCAGAAAGCACACTCATGTGTTCCGACTAAGACGAGCGGAAGACGGTAGCGCGGTGCAGGATTAGCGCTCCTGGAGGGCCTAGCAGCCTTTGATATGTGGCGCAACCTCATGAAGAAACACACACTCAAGGGGAATGTTAAACGGTGAGATGGAATCCTCTGTATGAATCATTGATGACCTCTCCCCAACACACCCTTAACACTCCAAAGTCTGATCCCTGCAGGCCAAAAATAAGCACAAATGTGATGTTCTCATTAAAGGCACATCCGCTAATGAAGATGCTAATCGTCTGATGTGTTCCATGCTGGAAAGGACGGTCGCTGGTTAAGACTCCGCCATGTTATTTCCCTGCCCAAGGTAGGTCACTGGTTGTTAGCACCTGAAGCTAACGTGTCAAGGCCTCTCTGCCTGGAGGCCAAAATGCATGAATTCAATCATTTTTCTCCGTGCTGCCATCTCAAGCCGCCAACCTCATGCGTCACACTTTACTGCAGCACACACTCCCATGGAAAGAAAGTCGCTTGCAGACTGACTGCACAGTGAGCACGCCGCTCATGTTTTATCATCATCAAGGGACAATAGTAATGAAAATTATAAGTAGTCAGTGTACAGCTTGTATTCGGTTTACTTTCCACTGAAAGTGGCACAACAGACAGTCATTATTGTCAAAACCAGAGCTGGGCAAATATTTTGACTTGGGGACACTGAGAGAAAAAAAGTGTCTGTGGGGGCCAATGTGTATGTGTGTATAAATGATATATACACCTTTAGCTGTAAAAATATGCTGTACAGTATGTGTGTGTGGGTCCCTTGTTTTCAGGAACACTAATACCAAACGTCACAGTGTCCGATAGAGCTCTAAAAACGTTATGACAGACCACCTGAGAAAAACGGAAACGGAATTTTAGTTTTTTACTGAATGGGACACCCAAAATGTACATTAAA